>NC_045958.1:46511186-46811186 GCF_010909765.2 Amblyraja radiata | reverse complement strand
CTAGCTTATCAAATGTTTACAATTTTTAACATTGCAGAAAGATCAAAGTTTTTAAAATAAAGTATTAATTAAATCAAGTTGATCTGGCACTTAAACAGAGGCAGCTCATAGTGCGACGATCTGCCATAGACAACATCAGCAAGGAACAACACACGTTCTGGCACATTTTTGTCTACAAAAAACACTGGCTTTCAGCATATGTTTTTAATTCAGGTCGTGTTCAACAGAGCATATTGAAAAGAGTGCTGTAATTTTAATACATTTTGTGATCTCTCTGATTATTATTTTATATAAATAAAACTTCCTCAGTACATGGTTAAGACTCCTTATTGCTACACTGGACCTCATGTGGAGGAGTTACCACATCTGTCATTAAGTTTTTTGTATGAAGCTTTTCAAAGCAAGATCACATATATTAATGCACAATTAAACTCACGATCAATATTTAAATTGCCAATGTTTTGAGACTGCCAAAGGTTTGACAGATAATTTTTCCTTGTAAATGTATTTTTGTGTGCAAAATGTTAACCTAAAGTGAAAAACAATGAATACTGTGTAAAAAAAGACACTAATTGCTGGAGTAACTCAGTGGGCCAGACAGCAACTCTGGGAAAACATGGATAGGTGATGTTTTGGGTTGGGACCTGTCTGAAGATGGATTCTGACCTGAAACGTAACCTGCCCATATTCTCCAGAGATGCTGCTTGACCTGCTGAGTCACTTTGTGTCCTTTTATTTCATAAACCAGCATTTGCAGTTTCTTGTATCTTACACTTAATACAGTATACTATTTCATCTGTGGCTCTGCAAATCAAATTAACTCTGTGAATATATCTAACATTGGTGAGCATTAATCAACACCTACATCATTAGGATTAACTTTTAACTATGATTTCAGGTTATTTTCTGACCTTGTTGGCACCAATGAATAATATCACAACAGTCCAAGGCCAGACAGCGAACTTACACTGCAAAGTTGTGGGTTATCCATTACCAAACATAAAATGGCTGAAAAATAATTCTGCAGTGTATCAGGAGCCAAGAAAGAGCACAATAAGTAGAAAAGAATATGGATCTCGACTGCGAATTGTAAAACTGGACAAATCAGACACGGGCTATTACCAGTGTGTTGCATCTAATGGCAATGGAACCGTCAAAGCCACTGGGCAGTTAAATGTGATGCTTGGTATGTGCTTCTTAGTTATACAAGATACATTGAAGCACATTTATTAACTGACCTTTCGCATGTAAATAATGTAAGTTGGTAAATAGAATTCATGGGTTAATTTGCTGATTACTCCTATTTTCATTTCTCTTTCACTCCACACGAATGAATCTTTCTCTTTTGTTATTATCAATTTGATCAATTAGTAAAGCTTTTTTGGCAGTTCCTCAGGATTGAAGATGACTTGCTTCCTCTACAGTTTTGTGGATTATGAGGTTGTTATTGGGACCAATGGAAATTGTTTATTAAGCACATTGTCTTCAATGGCCATGTTAAGTTCACTGTTGAGTGAGCAGCAGGAGCAAGATGATAGTTAAAAAAACAACCATTAGTATTCCAGAGTGGCTGCTCTAGAGGTACAGGGGGAGTGGCCATCTTGGAAGGGTAACTTTTTTCTTGTTTGAAGGTAATGCTGAGTGTTTGGCTCATGAGGCTTTGGTGAGGAGGCTGGGCAGATGGTAACAGCAAGATAAGATAAGGAAAGGTCCTTTTTAGAAAAAATCTTCCTTGTTCTTACTGCAAATGAATAGCAGTCAGGGAATTGGTATGCACCTCCTACAGGATGTGGAACATCAGGGAGTCTTCCAGGTGCCCCTGAGGACTACAACTGAGGGAAGTGCATCCAGCTGCAGCTGCTGACTGACTGCATGAGGGCACTGATGCTGCAGCTGGTTGACCTTAGGATTGTCCGGGAGACTGAGGGCATCGTAGATAGGATGAGAGTGAGATGGTCACACCAAGTGCAGGCAGAAAATAGATGGGTGACCATTATCGCAGAAAGCCCCAATGGTCATACCCCTCAAAATCAAGTACACACTTTTGGATTGGAGCATGGGGGTGACCATTTAGAGGAAAGCAGCAGTAAGATTTGTGGCACCAGACCTGGCTCTGTGGCACAGCGGTGGGAGTAGGGTGAGGTCAGACAGGGCTATAACGATTGGAGACTCATTAGTTAGGGGGACAGACAGTAGGTTCTGTGGCAGCAAACAGGGCTCCAGGATAATGCGTGCTTCCCTGAGTCCGTAATGACTCAGAGTGCCTTCAAAATACTCTCAAAGGGTGAGCAGCCAGAAGCCATTGTGCATCTTTCCTGTTCTATTACATAACATAATTCCATGTGCAGTTAAACTCTGCAACTTTTAAAATTTACTTTTAATCATTGTTTTAACATCTATTGAGACATCTTTTGATTGTTACTTGTAAGCACATTTTCAATCTAAAACTGAAGCCATTTGATAATGTATCTTGCTTTATTTAAACGATCCAAAACTGGATGAAATGGATTAGACGCAGTCAAATTTGAAAACTTTGGTAATCTGTCGACAGTTTATAATCTGAGAGTTTTAAACATTACTTAAATATTCATTTCTGACAATGCAGGTTATTTTCTGAAGTTTTTGATGCCTGTGAACAATATCAGCACAGTAGAAGGCCAGACAGCGAATTTGCATTGCAAAGTAGCTGGTTATCCAGTTCCAAACATAAAGTGGCTGAAAAATGATTCATTAGTTCTCCAGGAAGAAAGACGGATTACGATACGGAAAACAGAATATGGTTCTCGATTGCGAATTCAAGACTTGAACAGAGCGGACACTGGCTTTTACCAGTGTGTTGCTTCCAACAACAATAATACAATTTCAGCTACTGGGGTTATTTATGTGAGAGCTGGTATGTACCTTTTAACTTCATTAGTATCATTCTGCTAACTTACACTTACCTTAGTCCTCCAAAAGAGTTCTGCCCCTACTAATAATGCCAGTAATGGTTTATGAACATATTTTATTATAACAGAAGAGCGAAAAGTCCTATACCTTTTGATGGACATCTTACAAATTGCAAAGCCCGGGCTGAATTGTTTTGGGGAAACTACATTTTATGCATGTTCCTAAAGTTGTCATTGTTAGAGCTGAGAAGTTCACAAGAACTTTCATGATCAAATATTATTAGCACTTTCCTGCCTATTTACTGAAACTTAGATCAGATCTTTTGCTAAATTAGAACAGTACTTTTGATCCATGCAAAAATAGATTGCATTGTATGGGTGAACAATCTAACCAACTCATCTTTGTCCAATATAACGTAATAACAGAACAGAATGAATGGCTACTGATAAACCTCTGTTAATTTGGAACAAAATTGTCCACATTGTAATGCACAAGTTACACTTAACTGAGAAATGGTGGTAAAAAAATGATGTATCATGTATTAAGCAATGTGGAAAATTTGTTATAACTTGCCAATAAAGCTGGTCATACTTGAAGAATGTTCGTAAGTTAGTGTTGGCATGCTGACTCCAGGAAGCATGAACATCAACAAAACTTGCATCCAGTGATATTGAACATAAATAACATAAATTGTAAAATGTCTTACTAAGATAATATATAAACAAAGAGAAAAAATTGGATGCATGTATTTGTGGAACATACTCTGCATGCTAAGTGATGTAAGACTTCAAACGAACAATACATTAGGAAATCATATTAAGCAATCACATGGAACTAAAACTAAATTTCAAACAGATGGCATCAATGCAAGTACAATACGCCCCCATTACTTTTAATGGATTACTTTTGATAGATGGATTATATATTATGAAAACCTGCTTTTAATGAATTCATTAAATGTTATACCTTGTCACAAATTAATTTTGATTTTGCACTTTTCTCATAGGACTGCCTCCGACACTCAGTGGACCATAAGATGTGTGAAGTCAACTCTTTGTTTCAAATACTTTTTTCTGGTCTTCTGAATATGATGGCATATATGGTGGATCTTAACTAATCAATAAGATACATTTTTGTTTACATTTATTTTCTGTATTGACTATTTGAAATGCATGCTGTGACAGAATGGGTCAAATTAAGTGCATTTTCTTCTAAATATCTTAGTGATGATAAAAGTGGAGAAAGAAATATTAACCTGGAAATGTTTGATTCTCCACATAAAGAAAAAAAAATGTCCACTCTTTTTATAGGTCCTTATTTCATTGTTTCGTATTTTGTCTGTTTTACTCTCATTTCTGTGTGAATAACAGAGGCTATTTGGTATCCAGGGCAGGATGGGGTTTCAATCACAGTCTCCATGAATGCCTTAATGGGCCTGTCCCACTTAGGCGATTTTTTAGCGGACTGCTGACGATTTTTCAGCAGACTGCCGGCGGTCGCCTGAAAAACTGGGAACTGCAACAACCAGGTTCAGGAATAGCTACTTCCCCACAGCCATCACGCTATTAAACCTGGCTCGGACAAAACTCTGATTATTAATAACCCATTATTTGCACTTTATCAGTTTATTTATTCATGTGTGTATATATTTATATTATGGTATATGGACACACTGATCTGTTTTGTAGTAAATGCCTACTATGTTCTGTGTGCTGAAGCAAAGCAAGAATTTCATTGTCCTATCAGGGACACATGACAATAACCTCACTTGAACTTGAACTTGAACTGGAACGGCGACTGTCAGAGTGGAACCCACACACACAAACACATTGCAAAGGCGGGGGCCAGGGTAGGCGGGGGACGCTGTCTAAAAAATTCCCATGATGCAAAGCCAAGGTGATACAGACACACACCGCGATGAGCAGGAAGGTTGGCGCTGTAATTAAGACAGCTAAAGCACAGTGCACGATAAGTCCTTTAAAAGATGGGGGGAGAGGGGGGAGAAGGAGTGGAGACAACTTTTAAGAAACAAGAGATACACGGCTGTGAAGTTCGGCGGACATTTAACATTACCGGTCGGCTCCTTGGTTCTGAAAACTACTACTTCCCAGTGACCATAATGAGGCCGCGACTAGTTCCCAAAATGTGAGAACTCCTCACGACCATGAAGGCGACTCCCTGGCAACCACCCACGAACATGTGGTGACCATGTGGCAACTGCAGTCGCCTAAAAAGTCGCCTAAGTGGAACAGGCCCATAACTCTATGCAACACATTTGAATGTAGAGAACATTCTCTGACCTGATTGTAGCTTCCAGTTGGATGAGTTCACTGAAGTAGATCGTAGTTTCAAGTAGTCTGTAGCTGCTGGTCATAGTCATACAGCACAGAAGCGCTCATCCCACCTGCCTGCATTTGGCCCACATCCTTCTAAATCTTCACCATCCATGTACCTGTCCAAATGTCATAAATTATGTGATGGTTCCTGCCTCATCACCAGCTCGTTCCATATACTACCCCTTGTGTGAAAAGGTTGCCCCTCGGGTTTCTATTAAATCTTTCCCCTCTCACATTAATCCTATGTCCTCTGAGATAATGATGGGATAAATTCTGTTTTGGACCCCAGCATTGATTTTAGAGCAAAGATTTTATGTAATCTGGGTGGGGTTTGGAATTGGGTCTTCGTGTGGAGATAAAGGGTCCAACCCTAAATCAGTAGTTGGGCTCGGATCTGAGTAAGCACCTTTTAAAGCACAGCATATAGACTATAAAGGGCTATTGTGTTTGTCTTTTGTCACATGCCCATATGTCTGTAGTGACTTTTTGTTCCATACCCTTAAACTCTTGTCACCTCAATCAGCCATCTACAATTTCAGTGTAGCTCTCAGTAAGAATATGCAAATACAAGATAATATTTTTCACGTTTATATTGATTCTACCTAGATTTTTCTCGAGTACCTGTGATAGTCCTCGCACCTTTTATCAATAGTCAGACTCTTTGTCTGGTTGACAGAAATGTAGTCAATTAAACCTTTGCAAAACTGTCATCTAACCATTTGAAAAACTGAAGCCAGTCCAGTTCTCAACAAAAATTCTGTTTCCCTAGCAATCTCTCTTCCTGGCAAGTCTGTGAAATTGAACCTGGTTCTTTGCAACCTTGCCAGTCATATTTGGCTCCATGTTAGGCCTTAGCAAGCCTGATTTATGTTTGCATTTCTGCAGTGTCCCTGAAACTGCCCCTGTTTCAGCTCAACAACTGCTGAAGTCCTCATCCATCCTTTCAGTACCTCTGGGCCTGACTGTTTCAATGCACTCCAATTCAAGGATAGCCGCTCATGAGATCACCCAAAAAATTGTGTCACTAATTTACACCAGATCACTCCTGCATTTACTAACCTGCATTGGCTCCAGTTGAACTGATGTTTTGAATTCATGGTTTTCATCTTTATTTTGAAATCACTCTCCCCATTTCTGTTATTGGCTCCATGTAACTCTAAATCATATTTGCACTCCTCAGGGCCACCTAGACACTTTTAGATTTAAATGATGCCCATAACTATAAATCCCAAGGCCAGGCATTGTGGAATTCCAAACCAGAACTTCACGTCTCTCTTCCTGTTTTTCTTACTTCAAGATGCTGCTTAAAACCTGTCAGGTTGAGTAACATTTGATCATCTATTTGGATATTGTCTTGTGCGTTAGTGCTGAATATGGCTAAGTATAAACATTTTGTGTGATAATACTCCTGTGAAGTGCTTTGGAATGTTTCTGCTCTGTTAAAGACATGTTATTGCGATGTCAGGGACCCGGGTTCGATACTGACTATATGGAGTATATACATTCTCCCTGTGACCGTGAGTTTTCTCAGGGTGATTTGATTCCCTCCCACAATGAAAAAACGTACAGATTTGTAGGGTAATTGGTTTATGTAAATTGCCCCTAATATTAGGATGCTAAAGTGGTCCAACGTAAAACTAGCGTACGGGTGATTGATGGTCAACGTGGGCTGAAGGGCCGGTTTCTACACTGTATCTCTAAACTAAACTCAACTAATGTCATGGGACCCTTTGCATTCACCTGTAAAATAAAGCCTCAGTTTAATGTCTCATTATAAAAATGAAGTGACATTGTGCTGCGCAATCTTAAAATTATTTTGTGGCTATAATTAATCAGAATCAGAATCAGATTTTATTCGCCACATGTTTTGCAACATACGAGGAATTTCACTGGCCAGGTCAGCCATACAATTATAAGCAACAGACACAAAAACACATTTTAACATGAACATCCACCACAGTGACTCCTACACATTCCTCACTGTGATGGAAGGCGAAATAGTCCTTTTTGTTCTTCCTCATTCAGGGTCCTCGAGCCCTCCGTTGACGGGACGGTCTTGACTCCCGTAGCTGAGGGCGTTCGGACCCTCCGCATCGAGATGTTCAGCTCCTGCATCGGGGGGTTGTCAGCTCCCCCCCGCCGGGCGATCGAACCTCATGTTGGGGATGGTCGAGCCTTCCGCGACATCGGAGCTCCTGACTAGTCTCTCCCAAGACTGCGAGCCCTTGATGGTAAGTCCGCAGGCCGCGGTGGGAGCGATCCTAGGCAAGGGATCCTCTCCGATGTTAAATCCGCGCCCCGCGGTGGGGCTCACGACAGTCCGAGGAGGCCTCCAGCTCCATCTATGGTAGGCCGCAGAGCACGGAGAATGTGATCCGAAAAATTGATCACATCTCCGGGAAGGTAGGAACTTGAAATAAAGTTTCCCCCGATCCCCTCCCCCCACATAAAACAAACTGAAGTACATTAAAACAAACTTTTAACAAACGCTAAAAATAACAAAAAGATGAAAAAACGAACAGACTGACGGCAGGCCTGCCGTCTCCCCGACGCCCCTGGTGGTCAACATTTATCATTCCAATCATAAAATTGCTCAAATGGTTTGTTTGTGTTTGTGGAAACCATATGGAATATGTGTTTCAGATACTGTGGAGTCACTGAGTTTGTGTGGCATTCCCTGCCTAAACACAAATATATGCTGAAACAAATCCTCAATCTTTGTTGCTTGCATTTTTATTTGCCCTGTTTGTTTCACTGTCTAGGGTTAATTCTTTCATTATATAGACCTTGTTCAGAGTAGCTTCCACACGCAAACCACCAAATGATATTTTTAGGTTTTGGAAGCTTCCATTCCTGACAACCTGACCATGCCAAGACTTGAGGTGGACAGAGTCTGCGAGGGCCAAGTGCTCAAGAGATCGGTGGGATAAGGCTGAAACAAAGGCTTCATTTAATTTGCATGTAATTAATCTTCACAAGTAGGTGAAATAAAAGTATATGTTCCAGCCAATATCAACTTTATGTACTAAATGAGCTTGCGACTTCTGGAATCTGATTCATTGCCCCATTTATATAATCAATAAATGGTGCATTTTCAAATTCTTCCATATGTTGGTTTCAGAGTCCTGGCAAGCAACATGGGAACAGTCACACATCAGTAAAATTTAGGCTCCTGCTGTTGCGAAAGCTTGAATGAAGCATTAAATAAGTTCACATGTACCTGCTAAAGTTGGATTGGAAACATGAGGGAAAAAAATGCATTAGATCGGGTCAAATTATTTGTCATATACATGTGGTGCAATAAAATATTTTGTCCATGTGAAACCCACAGAGATAACAGTATATATACAGTAATGACAAACACAACAATATATATATATATACAACGATGATATACAACAAAACAGCAGATTGGTGCAATATTGTAGTGCAATCAGAAATAGTGCAAAGAAAAGTAAGTACAATAACAGAATAACCAAATGAGTTAAGAGTTAAACCCCTGTCTCACGGTGCGAGTCGACCCACGAGTGACCCCGAGTTTAAAACAAATTAAATTTGTGGTAATCACGTACAATTAACGTAGCGGGGACGTCAGCACTCGTGGATGCAACTTAGCGACTCGTGGCGCTCACGGCAGGTACCGGGGAAACTTGTTAACTCTTGAAAAACTTTAAACATGTTTAAAGATTTCCACGAGTCAAATTTACTCTTGAAGTTAAAATTTGAAACATTTAAACTCATTGTAAGAACGTAGTGGCCCGTGAGTTTACCGTAGTGACTCTTGAGTCTACCGTGGGCACTCTTTAACTCAGCGTGCAGGCAGCATCTCTGGAGAGAAGGAATGGGTGATGGGATGACGTTTCCAAAATACTGCTGCGTCTTTGTGTTACTCCAGCACCGTGTGTTCACTTTTTCTCAACTAGCATCTGCCCTTTCTTGTGTGTGACATTATTTGTATCGTGGCAGTTGATTGTCGCTCCCTTCAGTTTCCCAGGGGATCGGGACTGGAGTTGGGAGGGAAAGGTGGTGGGTGTGGGGGGGGGGGGTGGGAGCGATTAACCCTGGAAAGGGGGGGAGACTTCTCTCTGAGTTGGACCGAGGAAACTGAAACAGGCTCACGTAGACTTAATATTTTCTTCAGGTTATTAACGACAGATAAATGGATGGGATGTGTTTAGAGGGCTACGGGCCACATGCAGGCAAATAGGACTACCCCAAGACGCCAACTTGGACGGCACGGCCAAGCTGGGCCGAAGGACCTGTTTCCGTGTTGTACAGCACCATGACTAAGGCCTATCCAGTGGGATTGACATGTTTTGTATTTTTCCTTTCTAAAGCTGCAGTGTAGTTTGGTGACTATTGCACACTGCAGACTAGAAGCGCCTTCAATACCCAGAGAGAAGGGATGGGCGGGTTAGGTGAGCAGGAGAGTGGGGTTGTTTGCAGACTCAGAGGGAGGGGGCAAGGGCGGTTCAGTTCCCAGTCTCAGCTCCTGTTCTACCGAGCGCGTGGACATGGTCGGGTGGCTTGGTTGGCGGCGACCCATGGTATGGCAGAGCCGGCGTGCCTGATGACTCCCTCCCCCCGGTCCGGGGCCACGCTGGGAGAGAGCCCCCGAGCACCTGCCCCGGGGCGACTGGCACCGACTGACCTGCTGGCGTCGCCGACGTGAAGACGGTGCGAAGCCCCCGTGCCCGGTGCAATGGGCGGCGAGCTGGAGAGGGGAGGGAAGGGGTCACACACATGGCCGGGAAGCAGAGGGGTGGGGGAGGGTGTGGTGACAGACAGGGCCAACAATGAGATGGAGAAAGATAGAAACACCGACAATAGTGAATGATCTCTCTCGCGTTATGGCAGGTGATTGTCGCCTGCCCGCTATTTTCGACGCTAAAGCCTTGAGATCGTTGCCCTTCGTGTTGGCGTGGAGGGGGTATTGTGCTGTTTGATCGCCCCCTGCTATCCCAGGGTCAGGGAGACACAGCGGCTTTTGAGACTGGTGGGCAATCACTACCAAAGTGTGCCCACACAGTCAGTGCACCTCTCCTACACTTGTCTCCCATAGTAAGTCACCCCAACCCCCTCCCCCCCCACCACCTTTCCCTCCCAACTCCAGTCCCATCCCGACCTCCTGGGAAACTGAAGGGAGCGACAATCAACTGCCACGGATACAAACAATGTCATACACAAGAAAGGGCAGATGCTGGTTGACAAAAAGTGAACACACAGTGCTGGAGTAACACAAAGACGCAGCAGAATTTTGGAAACGTCATCCCGTCACTCATTCCTTCTCTCCAGAGATGCTGCCTGTCCCGCTGAGAGACCATACTGAGGGAATTCCCACGTATATGAAGCAGAGAGAAACGTGATTTCTACATGGCTCTGCCCGACTTTTGAGAATGGATTCGGTGGTTTGTACCCACTCCCCCTCCCTGCCCACCCACCCATCAAGCCAGCCAGCCGGCCCCCTCCTCGTTACAGCGGCGGAAGCAACATTTCCAAGAGAACTGGGGCAGGGCTGGGATGGGAGCAGGGCAGATGAGGCGCAGCAAAGGAACAAACAAGTTGATGGCTGCAAGGGGCAGGTGGCAGAGGTCTTGTGCCCCAGCGAGGTAGACCGCTCTTCCCCCTGCTAATGCACACACAGAAAGAGAGAGATGAGAGCAGAGAATGATCCCAGCCTAACCAAAGAGCCTTGTCACCCCAGACAGATTAATGACGCCTACGCATCCCCCCCCACCCCCACCCCAGTAACTTTCAATACTGAATCAGAATATACTTACTGTATGAGATGCTGTCCAGCTCCTCTATTTGATACTTAAAACAGACTTTCATTCACAGTTGGCCCAAGAGTAACTCGGGAGAGGAACTTGGTAACTCGGGAGAGGAACTTGGTACATCGCAGAAGTAAACGGCAAACTTAGACATACACTTGGGAACTCGTTTAAACTCGTGAACATTAACTTGGAATCTCGTAGACAACTACGAGTGTGATTTTTCTTTCACTTGTGATCACTCGTGGGTGGACTCGCACCGTGAGACTACATGTCAGCATCTCCAGGAAGGGGATGTGAAAGAGGTGATTAGTTGGGTTGCAGTGGGGATTAGTCCGATTGCATTGGGGGATTCATCTGCAACCATCTACAAATGGTTTGTCATTTACAGCTCCTCTTGGCATTTTTTTCATTGTCACATTTAATGCCAAATTTTACCGTGCATTATCGTCACTTAATCGCTCTTCCCCTTTTGTTCCTTCCTCCTCCGACTCTCTGCCTCTGTATTTTCTAAAATTAATTGTTAAATCCTTTAACGATCAATGCTTGAAATGGATTTTCAATGTGGACAAAATGCAGATGAATGAAAAAAAATCAAATGTCTTCAGGGCACATAAAAATAGTGACGGAGAAAGGTATGTAAGTATTATGGCAACCTGCTAACATTTTTGATATTGTTACCAATACACCCAGTATTTCATAGGGCGGCCTATAGGACATTAGATATGCCCAATCAACATTTATATGTGTTTTCTGCAGCTGAATTCTCAATATGTTAAGATGAATGTATATAAATACCTAATGCATTATATAATCACCCAGTGTAGGATATAGACAATAGATTATAGACAATAGGTGCAGGAGTAGGCCATTTTTGGCCTTTCAAGCCAGCACCGCCATGCAATGTGATCACAGCTGATCATCCCCAATCAGTACCCCGTTCCTGCCTTCTCCCCATATCCCCTGACTCTGCTATTTTTGAAAGCCCTATCTAGCTCTCTCTTGAAAGCATCCAGAGAACCTGCCTCTAACAGAGGCAGAGAATTCCACAGACTCACCAATCTCTGTGAGAAAAAGTGTTTCCTCGTCTCCGTTCTAAATGGTTTACTCCTTATTCTTAAACCGTGGTCCCTGGTTCTGGACTCCCCCAACATCGGGAACATGTTTCCTGCCTCTAGTGTGTCCAAGCCCTTAACAATCTTATATGTTTCAAGGATGCGTAGCATAGTTAATTTTGTACCTTTGGGATGTATTTGATTTGATTCAATTTATTGTCATTGCACTTTTCAGTGCAACGAAATGGTTTAGCCTGCAGTCATAACATAGAATAAATAACAAACATTCAACACAGTTTAAAGTCCCAAAGTCATTGTCTCTTCCCTCCTTGCTCTCCCTCTGCGCTGAGGCAATCCAAGCCTCCGATGTTGTGACCCCGCCGGGTGATGGTAGGTAAGTCCCGCGGCTGAATCCGTGCTCCGCAAACGGGCCGGTTCAAACTCCGCGGCCCGGGGCGGTCGAAGCTGCCGAAGCTGCCGTCCTCCAGTCCAGCGGACGCAGCTGTAGTTGCGGGAGCTCCGGAAACAGAACTCGAGCTCCCGATGATGTCGTCCACTGGCCCGCGGCCGAGCCTCCAAAGTCGGGTCGGAAGTTGGGTCGCCCCGCAACCACAGCCCCAGTCGGCCAGCCTCGCGTTGGTAAGTCCTGGGTCTGCCTCCGCAGCCTTGAGGTGGGTCGCAGTTGGATACCGCCTGCTCCGAGATAGGCCTCAGCGCAGACGGACACGGAGACGGGGGATGCGGCAGGAAAGGTCGCATCCCCCCCGAAGGAAGAGTCAAAAAACATGTTACACCCACCCCCCCACACATACACAACTAAATAAACCGAAATAAACTGTAAAAACGGGACAAGAGAAAACAAAAAACAGAAGACCAACGGACATTTAGACTACACAATTATAAAGAATTAAATTATATTAGAGAAATTGCTCAGCAACAAAATGACTTGTTACGTGTAAAACCTCATTTATAGGCAATATTTTCAACATTTTTAATGAGAATCGGGTGTGTAAAATAAAAAATTGGGGAACACAATCATCAGATAGACAAAATGCTGGAGTAACTTTGCGGAACAGGCAGCATTTCTGGATGGATGGAATGGGTAAAGTTTCAGGTTGAGACCCTTCTTAACCCAAAACGTCACCCATTCCTTCTCTCCAGAGATGTTGCCTGTCCTGCTGAGTTCCTCATGCATTTTGTGTCTATCTTCGGTTTAAACCAGTGTCTGCTGTTCCTTCCCACACATATAGAATCATCAATTCTGAGTTGATTGCTTATAGAAAGACTGGACGTGCACCATGAAGCATAAGGGCACGTAGGTTTCTGTGCTTAACTGCCAGAAATGACCAACTACTGACCATCACACTTGGTTGGATTTACAGGGCATTAATGAGCCTGTCCCACTTACGCGACTTTTTCAGCGACTGCCGGCACCTGTCATAGGTTGCTGCAGGTCGCCGAAAATGTTCAACGTGTTGAAAATCCAACGGCGACCAGAAAGATGCTACGACTCTTTGGGCAACTGAGGAGACTATTCACGACCATACAGGCGACACCCTGGCGACATGTTGCGGGGTGAAGCCTGCATGGTCATGAATAGTCGCCCAAAGAGTCGTACCTTGTTCTGGTTGCCGCTGGATTTTCAACATGTTGAAAATTTTCGGCAACCTGCAACGACCTATGACGAGTGCCGACAGTCGCCGTAAAAGTCGCATAAGTGGGACAGGCCCATAAAGCTGTTTGAAAAAAATGGACAAATTATGCAACAGACCTGGAGTGAAAGGTATTTAACGACCTGCTGCATGAGTTACAGGCCCAGTTCCTGAAGGAGATGCCCCCAGTTTTTTTTTATCTTCACCTGATATCATGGCATTGTTATTCAATAATCTATTTAATGCTGAATGAATGTGCCATTGAGTCTTTCCCATCTCATCTGACATCCAGTCCAAAAGGTTGAAAGTTGCTTCAGGATAAAGCTGGCCTTTTTATTTACAATCCTTTTTCCAGAGCCAGTTTATTCAAACACACCTCAACTTCCCTGGGTCCCATATGGCACATGTTGGGTAGACAGGCAACTCCTCCAATGCTCATGTCCTCCTGAAGGTTGTGGAGGAAGGTTGTTTTTCTGGCTGAAGGTCTGTGACCAGTGGAGTCTGCAGGGATCTGTGCTGGGACCTCTGCTGTTTTTGACATAAACAACCTGGATGTAAATGTAGACTGGTTGCTAAGTAAGTTTGCAGTGGCACTAAAATTGGTGGAGCTGCAGACAGTCAGGAAAATTGTCAAAGTATGTAGCAGGATATAGATTGACTACGGAAATGGGTGGAGAAATGGCAGCTGTAGTTTAATTCGAGCAAGTGTGAATTGTTGCACATTGGGAGGTAGAATATAAGGGGAGTTCAATTTCCAGCCCTAATTTAACTACAACCTATTCTCAGTAATCTCTTCTAATTATAGATTCTCACAATTTACACTCACCAGTTTCCCATGTGAGGCTCTGCATTAATGCATGGTTTAACTCATTTTTATTAGCTGTCATATAAATGTTAACCTTTTTTTCATACTCTTCTTCCACAACACCTCTGTACTTTTCTTCCCTGCTTATGTTTAAGCCTATTTCATTTATTTTACCTCCAACCAATGCCTGAAGCATTTGCTTTCTTCCTATTTATAATTTTTCTTGGGGCATGGATCGAAATCTATTGGGGGCTGTGTCATTGCCCCAGCTGGTTCCTGTCTGCGTGTTTGGCCTTGAGTTCCCTCTCTCATAAATCCATTAGCCACAAATTTGCTCCAATACTGATTTGCATGTGGCCTGCACAATAACCCAAAGATTATTATCCTCAAGGTCCTGCTTTATAATGAAGTTCCTCAGCAGCAAATCCCCCCCCTGCTTCTACCTTTTGTAATTTGTTTTGGCATGGAATGCAACAAATGGGATTGTCTCTCCTTTGTCAAGTTGCTTTTCAACTCAAATTACCCCTTAACGGCCTGCCCCACTTGGCGACTTTTTCAGTGACTGCCGGCATCATATCAGTGTCGCCAAAAGATTTTGAACATATCAAAATCCAGCGGTGACAAAAAAAATGTTGCTACACTTGAAAAAACACCGCGCGTCATACATCGTCACCGCCATGTCATACGTCATCACGCCGCGTATTTTTTAGTGACCTGATACAGTCAATGATGCCGGCAGTCGCCGAAAAAATCGCCAAGTGGGACAGGCCCTTTAGTTTGGCATGAGGTAAGCAGTGTATCCCTTGGGACAGCTTACAGGCATGAGGATGCCCTTACTCAGCGGCGTACTGTGAAAGTATTATCAGCATGTCTCTTGTCCCACCAGGGCCCAGAACATCCTCGACCACTGCTACACATCAATAAAAAACGCCTGTCATTCTGTTCCTCATCTACCAGTTTTTGGGACGTCTGTTCACTGAGTTGTGATTCTGTTCCCTGCATACAAATAAAAACTGAAGCAGGAGGATCCAGTACAGAGAGTTGGACAATGCTTTTCTGGTGGCCGGACACAGATTACATCTTACACGGCTGCTTTGAGTCAGTGGACTGGTCCATATTCAGGGATTCTGCAGCCAACCTGAATGAGTATGCCACTACTGTGACTGACTTCATCAGCAAGTGCGTAGAGGAGAGTGTGCCAAAGAAGACAACCTGGAGTGTTTCCCAGACGGAAACTGGATGAATCATGAGCCACATTCCCAGGTGAAGGTCATGTCTGCTGTAAACAGGTCAAATGATCCCAAGAAAGCTCACCATAATCTTCACAAAACTATCAAGAATATCGAGAGACAATACCGGGACAAATAATCATTCGGACACCCACAGACTGGCACGGTCTGAATACTATAACTGGCTGCAAAGCTAAGTCAACAACATTGATGGTGGTAGTGTAGCCCTTCCTGATGAACTCAATGCATTCTATGCTTGCTTTGAGCAGATCAGGTCGGGGGGGGGAGGGGGGTGGGGGGGGTGGGGGCTTCCCACAGGTACCATGTAATCCCATGCTATCTGCTCCATGGTCGGATAGTCGGCGACTAAACCGTCTCCCCCACTTGGTTTGCCACGTGAGAAGGGGGCGGTGGACCTCCAGCAGGACCAAAAACAAGACCTATCAAACAAGTAGAAGTTGCGATCACTGTCGTACATAGCATTGGAAGGCAACGTGCCCGTTGATGTTTTCAACGACGATGATAATGATTTGAGCAGATAGCCAATGCAACGATGACATTCTTCCCATCACTCATGTGGCCTTTTTCCCAGGGCCACTGTTGCAGACGGCAGATTGGCCTTCATGGGGGTGAACCCATGGAAAGCAACTGGCCTGGACAGAGTCCCTGGCTGCGTCTTTAGGAACTGCATGGACCAACTGGCCGGAGTATTCGTGGACATCTTTAATCTCTCCCTATTCCATTCTGAGGTACCCATCTGCTTCAAGAAGACCACTATCATCCCTCTACCCAAAAAAAGCATGCCTTAATGACTATTGTCCAGTGGCCTTGACATCCACCATCAGGAAGTGCTTTGAGAGTCTGATTATAGAATGCATTGAATCCAATCTACCAAGTAATCTTGACCCACTGCAGTTCACCTTCTGCAACAGCAGCACCATAGATGGTGCCATTTCTCTGGCCCGACACCCATTCCTGGAACACCTGGAGGAGAGAGATAGCTACGGTAGACTGTTTTTTCATAGACTAGAACTCTGCTTTCAATACAATTAGCCCAGCCGAGCTCATCTCCAAACTCGTGGAACTTGGAGTCAGCATTCATCTCTGCAACTGGATCCTTGACATCCTGAATCAGTGAGGATAGGTGACAAATCATCCCCTGCAATCATCCTCAATACTAGTGCTCTGCAAGGATGCATTTTCAGCCCCTCTTATCCCTCACGAATGCGCAGCCAAAAACAAATCCAACTCTATTTACATATTCGTAGACGACACCACCATAGTGGGTTAGGTAACAAATAATGACAAGAAGGAGTACAGGAAGGAGATTGAGAGACTCATATGTGTAGGAAGGAACTGCAGATGCTTGTTTAAACCGAAAATAGACACAAAATCCATTGCCAGAGTGAGGCCCAGTGCATATTGGAGGAACAGCCCCTTATATTTAACTTGGGCAGCTTACAACCCAGCGGTATGAAAATTGACCTCTTTAACTTCAAGTAACACTTCCTTTCCCTCTCACGCCATCCCTTCCCCTTCCCAGTTCTCCGACCAGTCTGACTGTCTACGGTTATATTTTATCTCTGTTTGCTTTGTTGTTACCTTCTCCCAGCTAACAATAGATTTTCCTTAATATCCATCCATTTGTCTCAGTTACACATCTTACACTTCTTTATCTCTGTATCTCCCTCTCCCTTTACTTAAGTCTGAGAAACGTCATCCATTCCTTCTATCCAAAGATGCTCCCAGCCCCGCTGAGTTACGTCAGCGTTTTGCGTCTATTGAGAACTGCACAACCTGGTGTTGAGACAACAACCTTTCTCTCAATGTCAGCAAGACAAATACGACTTCAGGAAGCAATGCAATACACATCCACTGAGCGCTGAAGTAGAGATGGTTGAAAACTTCAGGTTTCTAGGAGTAAATATCACCAGCAACTTGTCCTGGACCAGCTATATCGAGGCAACGGCCAAGAAAGCAAACCAATGCCTCTACTTCCTTAGAAGGCTTAGGACGTTTGGAAAGTTCTCAACTTCTACTGATGTGCCATAGAAAGCATTATATCGGGGTGCATGATGGCATGGTTTGGGAACAGTTCCATCTAAGATTGCAAGAAATTGCAGAGAATTGTGGACACAGCCTAGATCATCACACAAACCAACCTCCCTTCCATTGACAAGGCCACCAGCATAATCAAGGACAAGTTGTGCCCTGACCACTCCTCCCATCCCCCATCAGGCAAGGGGTACAGAAGTGTTAAAATGCACACGTCCAGATTCAGGGACAGTTTCTTCCCCGCTGTTATTGGGCAACTATACCATCCAATCACCAACTAGAGAGAGGTCCTGAGCTATCTACCTCCTTGGAGATCCTTGGACTATCTTTAATCAGACTTTAGTGGACTTAATCTAAACGTTATTCTCTTTATCTTGTCTTTGTACAGTGTGGACATTGTAATCATGTATAGTATTTCCGCTGACTGGATAGCATGCAATTAAAAGACTTTGAAATAAAAACAGAAGATATTAGAAACTCTTAGATGGCCAGCAGTCTCCATGGGGAGAGAAACAGTTGATGTTTTAGGTCAAAAGTGAGAAGAAGGAAAACATTAGTTTTCTGTTTCCGAAAGGATGACGGAAGCCTGAATATGATAAAGGAGACATCTCTGTCAGGACTGCCATGGTGATCTGCTGTTGATGAAACTATGTTTCTGGTAGATCAATGAGGACAGTTAGAAGGAGACAAAACATACAGAGGAACAACTTAAAGCTGTGAAATGCAAGTCGGGGAATGGGGAAAAAGGATGGCAGATCAGGAAGTGTCAACCAAGAGAGAAAAATTGAGCAAACATTACAGATGATAAACTACAGCAGAACGACTGTGGGAGAGAACAGTGGTATCTATGTGGCGATCTTCCCGGTTTTTATCAAAGAACTTGTGCAGGCATTCCAGGCTTATCAGGTCATTCTAGCAGGTGATCCAAATATCACAGCCATAGAACAGAGTTGGGTCATTTACACGCATAATAAAAGCCTAAGTAATGCTGATATCAAGGATTACATAAAATGTCCTGGATATAATAAAATACGAAATAAAAGTCAATTAACAATCTAATGCCGAACACTTTAGCATTTAGTGTTTGAGTTACTAGTATTTTTGGCACTGATAAAATGTCGCATCCACAAAGTGATGACCAACCAATCTTGTGTTCTGTTTAAAAACAATGTTTTCCCTTTAAAGTAAGGTTGTGTCTGTGTGGAGCACACACTAAACTGTAATTTTGTTGAGTAATCTAAAATTACAATCCCACACGTGTAGTTTAAACTTTATTTTAATCAATAAAGAATACAGTTTTCAAAACCAAATTCTCCTCATTTTCTTCAGGTAAGCTTTGATGTTTCATTAAAATTGCTATGTCCCTATCTGAAGTTTAAAAATATGTAATGATTTTCTTTTCAAATTTAGACAAGCTGCAACTAGAAGTTGAGAATAGTTCATGAAATAACACGTATATATAGACCAGGAACAAGTGAGTTATTGTAAAGATTTATGTGATAATTATAGATTACATGAAATATTTTGTAAAGTAGATTTTATGCTTCCCATTTCAGCTGTATTTATAATGATTTCCAAGCCAGCCCATTGGATTTTTCTGCCTCTTTATATTCCCACTATATGATGGTAATTCCCAAACAACAGGAATTATGCTGTTGAATATGACATTTTAGAAAGTGATCTGCACAAACAAAACACGTTCGCAAAATGTCGAACCTACTCATTCTTATGCAGCTTCAGTTGCCGGTTTGTAAAGTAATGTCATTCTCCGAAGGTCCAGGTCTTAAAATGCCCGAAGATTAGAATCTGTGCAGATGATAACAGATGCCATTGTGGTGAGGTGAATTTCAATTGCCTGTGCTTGCAATAACTGACAAACCCATCAGAGAGAGTTTTTAGTCTGTCTTCAGCTGGTGACCAATCAAAAGAGTTTTCTGTTCACTTAACTTAAATTTTCAATTTATAAAATAGTGACTTTCTCCACTTAGGCTATAGATTATTCTATTCAGTAAATAACATTGACTTTAGTTTAGTTTAGAGATACAGCGTGGAAACGGGCCCTTTGGCCCAGTGAGTCCGCGCCGACCAGTGATTCCCCCCGTACATACTACACACAAGGGACAATTTACAATTTTACCAAAGCCAATTAGCCTGTCTGAGGAAGGGTCTCGACCTGAAACGTCACCTATTCCTTTTCTCCAGAGATGCTGCCTGACTCGCAGAGTTACTCTAGCATTTTGTGTCTATCTTTGGTGTAAACCAGCCTCTGCAGTTCCTTCCTACACAACCTACAAACATGTACTTCTTTGGAATATGGGAGGAAACCAGGGCACCCGGAGAAAACCCACTTGGTCACAGGGAGAATGTACAAACTTTGCACAGACAACACCGGTAGTCAGGATTGAGCCCGGGTCTCTGGCGTTATAAGGCAACAACTCTACCACTGCGTCTTTGGAAATTACTGTCTCATCAGAAAAATTACATTATTGGCCTTATTCCATTGGAGAGCAAGAGACTAAGCACTGAGAGAGAGAGAAAGAATATCAAGGACATAAAAAAGGGTGAGACTGGAAGCTCAAAGAAAGTGTATGGCAGGGACGTGAGGAGATGAGAGGGCAGCTGTAACAACAGATCAGCGCTGATACAAAGTAGCAAGAGGATGCGTGCTCAGAACAGTGGTGGCCATAGTATATGGCAATATAGCAATCAATCAATCACTCAGTTTTATTCATCACATACACATATAAGTGCAGTGAAATGAATTTGTCAGCAGAGGTACAATCAAAAAAGAACACACGATATACAATAAAATTTAACACAAACATCCACCACAGCATTCTTCACTGTGGTGGAAGGCACAAAGTACAGTCCATTGTTCACCCATGGTCAGGGCCATAAACCTCCGCAGTCACCGCTACGGGCGGCCGGATGTACAGGCCCTCTCGTCGGGACGGTCAAACACACTCCGCGGCTTGGAGGTCCCGAATCGGTGCTTTTCTACCAGAGACCGTGGCTTCAGGATGTTGTAGGGCGCAGGCCAGCGGTCGGAGCTCTTGTCTGGCTGTCCCCGGCGAGGGTACCTAGGCTCATGATAGTAAGTCCACGCTGCGCCCGCGGCTTCAGGATGTTATAGGCCGTGGGCCGGCGGTTGGAGCTCTTCTCCAGGGATCCCCAATGAGGGATCCCAGGCTCCGGACGCCGCGCCCGCGGCTAGAAACTCCACAGACCGCGGCTTCAGGATGTAACAGTCCGCGGGCCAGCGATCGGAGCGCTCCCTTCTGGCGACCCCGGCAAGGGCTCGCACGCTCCATGATGAAAAGTCCACACTGTGCCCGCTGCTGATACTCCAGGCCCGACTCCGGGAGAGGCCGCTCCAATCCATGGTGTTAGGCCGTGAGGGAGGTGACATGGAAAAAGTTGCCTCTCCATGGAGGAGGCAACTGAAAGCGGTTCCCCCCCTTATCCCCCCCCCCACACAAGACACACCGAGAGACATTAAAACAAACGTTTGGACACACTAAAAACTCACAGTGCCTCCACCGATGGCTTTCATGGAAGCAGTGAAGAAATAGCTCATGCCTTTGGCAAGATAAATTTGGATGGATTTTTGGTCACCAGCTCAAAGGAAGCATATGTTGACCAGATTAATTCCTGGGATTAGAGGTTGTCCAACTTGTAGAGTTTCAGCAGGATGGATCTACATTCACTAGTTTAGTTTATTTTGTTGTCACGTGTACTGAGGTACAGTGAAAAGCTTTTGTTGTGTGTTAACCAGTCAGCAGAAATCAATATGTACCTTAATTGGTATGTGTGACAATAAAATACCTTTGATTGCAATCTAGCATTTAGAAAAGATAGAGATTGTCTCTTAGCAACATGTACGATTTGGAGAACAATACCAGGATTAACATGAGTGTCTATTTCCCTGGGATGGGAAATCTAAAACTGGGCATAACCTCAGGATAAGTGGTGACTCATTTGCCAGAAGACATTTTTCCTTCACTCAGAAGGCTAAAAATCTTTGAAATTCTCCATCTGAGAAGATTAAATATTCTGTGAACTATTAACTTTAATCAATCAGGAATTCAAGCAATTTTAAGGCTGCGTGGTTAGGTAGGATTGGTTTTGTTTAAAAGAGGCAGCAGACATAAAAAGCCTTCTGGCATGCATCTGCTCCTGATTTTCATATTCTACCTATCACCTCAGCATTTCAGCAACCAAAACATATTAAGATTGAGCAAATCATCAATGATTACATGTTCATATTTATCAGCTGACAGAAATGGTATTGGATGTTTTTGCGGCGTGGGACTGAGAACATTAAATATCTGTGCCTGGATTACTAGCCATCTCCAGGGGGAATGGTTTTATAGTCTGAGGTTGACAGCCAGTCAGGAACAGGTAGAAGCAGTCCACAGTCAGCAAAGATGTATGATATAGTGGCTGCAGCGGATGGTTCTGTGACATGCATTTCATGGATAGTATGTGCTCAATCTGCTCCAGTATTGCATTCAAAGGATGGCTGTACCTATGTGGTAGAAGCATTAACGTTTTATTGTATGCATGCAGCCACTTACACATTATGAGATGTTGATGTCAATTAGACTATCTAGATTTCAAGGGTTCTGCACAGCTCAGTTGCTCCCAGACCTCAATGCAAATGCCAGCTCCAATGTAATCTTTAAATTCAAACATTATTGGATGAACAATGGATAACGATGAGTAAGAGTACAGAAGGGAGAGTGAAAATCTGAATGAATGGTGCCAGAACAATAATCTTACTGCCATGTCAGTGAGACTAAGGAGATGATTGTTGACCTTGGCAAGGTAAAGCCAGTGATCAATGAACCTGTCTTCATCGACAAGACAGCAGTGGAGAGAGCAACTCAAATGCCCGGGAACAAAGACAATTGCAGAAGGGTAGGTTTCTGAGTTTTTTCCATCTGGAAATCCATTGCAGATCTAGCTTTATGATCTGGATTAAAGAATGGAATTTATATCTCATCAAACGTGGATTTTTATTTTACAGTAGATAAATCAAATTAATTGAACAGGCAGGTTCTACCATAGAAGGTTAATGTGTTGCCATTTCTATGAGAAATGTTTGAGCTACACTAGTTTATATTTCCAGTGACTTGCCTCTAAAATGTATACTTTGAAATGTATTGTCTGAGCTAAATTACTTAGACTTATAAAAGGATTAGCTGCTGATTTGTTTGCTTTTGTTTAGTCTTTAGTTTCTAATAGGCCTTTTGTGTGTAACATCTTTGTTCACATGTCTCTATAAAATGATGGGGTGGAGAAGTACAGTTTACATTCATTTTTATTTTGTAACATTACTGAATACTTCAAATACATGCCAGGAAGTAGTGGATTAAGAAGCATAACAGATTTGCTATAAATTATGTGGCACCATCAACTAAAGGAGTATTTTGTGTAGAAGGCCTGGGTATTATTTCAGGTTAAAAGGATTTCTCGCATCAATATTTTGTTCTTGGTTGCTTTCAATAATAGTATGTTGTTGATATTTCTGTGCAAATTACATATGGTGAAGACCATCCTTCAGATCTGTTTACTTTTTCTAACCTCAATTTACCACAGGCGGCATGGTAGAGTTGCTGCCTTACTGTGCCAGAGGCCCGGGTTCAATTCTGACCATGGGTGCCGTCTGTATGGAGTTTGTACGTTCTTCCCGTAACCATGTAGGTTTTCTCTGGGTGCTCCGGTTTCCTCACACATTCCAAAGACGTGTAGGTTAATTGACTTGGGAAAATTGTAAATTGTCCCTAGTGTGTGTAGGATAGTGTTAGTGTACATGGATCACTGGTCGACATGGACTCTATGAACTGAAGGGCCTGTTTCCGTACTGTATCTCTAAAATAAAATAATAAAGTTGCTACAGTAAGGATGATAAAAATATGATACAAAGGGAAGATATATATTTGTTCAACCAATCTGATAAGGGTTTCAATGGAGTCTGAACAACATGAAAATAGTGATTCAACAAAAAATATTTAATTGTTAATATTGAAACATTTCTGAGCCTTGTTAATTTTTCTCCAAAACCTATTTGCATCAATTTCTCCAAAGCAATTCTATTTCTGATGTTTTCAGATGGAAGGTCAGAAATAATACCTGGGCTCATCCACTTGAATTGGACCAGAGAAATGAAGATAATGTCTCCAAGCGGCTGCAATAAAGGTGCCTCCTCTGTCTTAGAAGGACCTCACCAATAAAAGTATTTTTTCATAGAATCATAAAAGTGTCAAAGCACAGAAAATATAACTCTGTAACCACCAGTTTTATATGCAGTGAATTCCAGATCAAGACATTTAAACAAACCTCATAACATAACTTCCATTTATATAGTATCTTACTCTCTAGTGGTGCATCGGGTGCTCTGGAGGGATAGTACCTCTGATGCGTGGGGGAGGGGGGGGGGGGCTTTCATGTCCTGTAATGGCAGCTTGTCCACATCGGTCTACCCGGTACTCTGCTCTCAGCTATGGCTCCAACCAGCTGTCTTCAAACAACAGCAGCTACATCTTGTACAACGGCTTTGGCAGATCAGTTTAGTTTATTGTCACGGGGTACAGTGCAAAGCTTTTGTTGCCTGCGAACCAGTCAGCAGAAAGACAATTCATGACTAGTTACCAGTTAGACCAGTTAAATCAGGTAGGCAATGGATTCAAACCCCCGGTGAGATAGGGACCTTCTCAGCCTAATGTTCAAAAACGGATTTAGCTGCCTGGGTGGAGGAAATCAACAGAATTATTCAATGACCAGGAAGGTGATCCTGCAGTGCAAAATGGATAGGTCATGTCTGAGCACAAAGGTTCAAAAACCCCATCCACTGGACTTTGACTTCTGTGCCATTCACACACTAGTTTTATGCAACCCTTCATTTCAACTCTAATGTGACTGCTGTCGTGGGCAGACAGCTTGTTGGAGCCACAGCTGCATTTGGCCCTGATCCAAAATAACCTTGTCTCAAAAAAATTGTTTGATGAAATTTACCGATGGCCGAGCATGACTTGGCTCAGTTGTGAAGCATGTTGAGATGCTGTTATAGTGAAGTCTCCAAAACAGCTACAGAGATCTCCACAGGGTAAATGGGTGAGTCGATGGAAAATAGATCAGGAAACAAAGAAGGAATGGAGAAATTGAGAGGACAAGGAGGGAATTAGTAATGGGGAATGGCTAAATTCTGTAAAGGTATGTGATCGAGGCACCTGATGTCATGGAGTGGCCTTGGAAGATTTTGATGAAAGGTCATTGATCTGAAATATTAACTGCATCTGACTTGCTCCATTTGAAGTATTTCCACCATTCCCTGTTTTTATAATTGACAATTAGGTTTGGCACTTTAGCTCAAAGTGGCTACGTGATGGATTATTCAAGCAGTCCAAAGTTAAACACTGAGTTAAGCAGCTTGGAGACATCAGAGTCTTTACGACTGGAAAAGGTCAGCCAGGAGTCATGCCATGGAGAGATTTTAAAACAGAGATGAAAACGGGAACATTAGATGTTACCAAATAATAATATTCTTCGGTGAACCAGGGAAATGCGGGAAATGGGGCCCTTCTGATTTTAAAAGGTATGTGGAAATGGGGTAGATGAGTGTTTAAAAGGAGTGTAGGAAAGAGCTCCAGTGAGTTTATGAGGAGTATTGGAATGAAGCCCAGGTGAGTTTATAAGGAGAACTGAAAATAAGGCCCCAGTGAGTTTATAATGAATGTGGAACGGAACTCTGATGGATTTAATGGCAATGGAGAAAACATCACCCAGTGAGCAAGATTCCTATCAGTCAGGATTTCTGAGCCATTAGACAGTGCACAATCTGTCTGGTCCAAAGATGTGAATGTGGGCACTTGATTCTGGTTTTATTATATTATTATTATTATTATTATTATTATTATTATTATTATTATTATTATTATTATTATTATTATTATTGTTAAACCTGAGAATTCCACATATTTACTGTAAGAGACATTATTGCAACAGCAGATATATTAGATTTTTTTCTTCTGTTTCTCCTCTGCATTGGAATCTATTTGTGTACATTGGCTGAACACTGCTGATTCGATCAAAGCTAAGAATTGTATCTTGAGTGTCTTGTACCACAGCCCATTTTTTGCTAAAGCTTCTGAAATTGGCGACACAAAAGCCCATACTCGTGACAGTGTTTCATTAGTTTCAAGAGAAGATAATTTGAGATTATTTGATTATCATATGTAAACAAACAACCGAGAAATAAAATTCTTACTTGCTCTAGCCTAATAGACTCATAAAAACAATAACACTGAATAATACATAATAGTTAATAATGCAATAAATTAATAACCCTAATATTGGGCAACCATATTAGTGCAAAACCAAAGTCTATAGTGTAAACAAAGACAGTCCATGTAAAATCAGAATTACTGAGGTTAGTGTAATGTGTGATGTTCAAGAGCCTGATGGTTGCTGAGAAGATGCTGTTCTTAAATCTGGTGGTTTTCATGCTTCTGTTCCTTCTTCTTCAGAGGTAGTAGTGAAACGAGAACATGTCTTGATATTTTAGCTTTATCCAGTTCTCCAATAGATTAAGATATATCCCAGTTTTTTTCCAATATGAAGGTAGACAGGACACTGCAAAAAGGAGATCCTGGGTTCTTTCCCAGATATTTGTTGAATTTAGCAAGGAGGAGTTATATTGATCACTAGACCTCAGCAATTTCTATTAATACCTTAATGGTTTTTAATATTGTGCCTTTTGTGGTTTTAAGTTGATTCACTAGAGCTCACATGAGAGCCAAAATATATATAATCCTTCTTGGAAATTCACTGTGCATGTTTATATCAAAGGGTGTGGACCCATTGGCAGATTCATAATTATATGGATCTTAAATTGCTTACTTCAAGACTTTGAAGCTCAGAACACTGACACTGAATGACTTATTCAACACTGATGATTTTTGTGCATATGTTGTTAAATCAAACAAAACAACAGATGGTATAAGATGTGTTTAATAAAGAAAATGGGCTTGTAAAGTTTGGAGAAAGTTAAGACACTATGTAAAATTTGAAAAGGAAAGGAGAAAAAGTCAAAGCATGATGGAATGGTTAGGAAAGGTGACTCAAAGCCGAGTCTAAAATGTATCCCAGTACACGTAAAATATGGAGTTTGATGGCACATGGCTGCGGGCTAAGAAAGTGCACGGGTGGAATGAAATGATGGGCCTGTACAGTCAGGATATTAAATAGTGAAGTTATTAGGTGGGTTTATGAGGCTGCTGCAAGTCTCAGAGGTAGAGGGATTTGAAAGCAATTATAGATTTGAGTTTAGTATTCCTTTGTTTGGAGTGATGCTGAACTACTAACCAAAATCATGGATAATAGAGGAAAGTGATATGATGTGGCTGGATCTATTGATGGGAGGCTGGAAGGAAGGATATTAGGGAGATCTTATCTCCATATGACAGAAACATTGTGTAGGACAGAATAGTTTAGTATAGTTTAGTTTAGTTTATTGTGACATGTACTGAGGTACCATGAAAAGCTTTTTTGGTTTGTGCTATCCAGTCAGTGGAAAGATTATACATGATTCTCTAAAAATCGTGGACGCATTGGTGATAATTTTCCAATGTTCTATAGATTCAGGATCAGTTCCTGTGGATTGGTGGGTAGCTAATGTTATCCCACTTTTTAAGAAAGGCGGGATAGAGAAAAACGATTATAGACCAGTTAGCCTGACATCGGTGGTGGGGAAGTTGCTGGAGTCAATCATAAAAGTTGAAATAACGGCACATTTGGATAGCAGTAACAGGAACGGTCCGAGTCAGCATGGATTTACGAAGGGGAAATCATGCTTGAGTAACCGTCTGGAATTTTTTGAGGATCTAACTAGAAAAATGGACAAGGGAGAGCCAGTGGATGCAGTGTACCTGGATTTTTAGAAAACATTTGATAAGGTCCCACATAGGAGATTAGTGGGCAAAAATTAGGGCACATGGTATTGGGGGTAGAGTGCTGACATGGATAGAAAATTGGTTGGCAGACAGGAAACAAAGAGTATGGAGTGCAGCGTAGGTTTACACGGTTAATTCCCGGGATGGCGGGACTGTCATATGTTGAGAGAATGGAGTGGCTGGGCTTGTATACTCTGGAGAGATGGATGAGAGGGAATCTTATTGTAACATATAAGATTATTAGAGGGATGGGAGGGGATCTTATTGGATATACATTTAGATGGATGAGAGGGGATCTTATTGAAACATATAAGATTATTAAGGGTATGGATACGCTAGAGGCAGGAAACATGTTTCCGATGTTGGGGGAGTCCAGAACCAGGGCCCACTGTTTAAGAATAAGGGGTAAGCCATTTAGAACGGAGATGATGAAATACTTTTTAACACAGAAAGTTGTGAGTCTATGTAATTCTCTGCCTCAGAGGGCAGTGGAGGTCGATTCTCTGGATACTTTCGAGAGAGCTAGCTAGAGCTCTTAAAGATAGCAGTCAGGGGATATGGGAGGAAGGCAGGAACGGGGTATTGATTGGGGATGATCAGCCATGATCACATTGAAAGGCGATGCTGGTTCGAAGGGCTGAATGGTCTACTCCTGCACCTATTGTCTATTGATCCCATTGATCCAGAAGGGTCCTGACCCAAAATGTAACCTACCCATGTTCTCCAGAGATGCTGCCTAATTCACTGAGTTACTCCAGCAGTCTGTATCTTTCCATGCTTTGCCTAGTTAAGTGCCTCTCTAAATGCCACTGGGGCATAATGATTGTATATGACTCCACCATTTTTTATTCGTATTAATATTCCAATACATACTAAATACACTTTTTGGGATGTTATACATTCTTCAGTGAACCCAATAAATTTAAAAGGATCATGGGAACCAAGGCCTTGGTGAGTTTTAGGGGAGAGTAGGAACTGTGGACCCATTGAGTTCCAAACGTGTGCTGGAGACCACACCCATGAGCCAGATACTAAACCATCAAGATTGCTGAATAGTTGGATAGTGAATTATAAAATTATAATTATAAAAATTTAATTAGACGTAATGTCTTATTCTATTCAATTGCATTATCATTACTGATTGCCCTCTTGTGAACATAACAATGGGCAGGCAGAATCTCCTCTGGAATGGTGACCTCAAGTCATAGTGGGCCACATGAATACATTCGAAGAACATTGTTGGATATAAAACATGGTGTTTGATTTAAAATGTATGTTAAATATCTCCAAATGATCTACTTTTTGAACTTGGGTTTTAGGATGGACAGTGATTTTAAATTAGATCATCAAATAGGCGCGGTAGTTAAGTCCAGCTTCTTTCATTTAAGGCAGCTGGCAAAGGTGAAGCCCATTCTTGAGCGGCAGCATTTTGAAACAGTAATCCATGCCTTCATTACATCTAGGCTGGATTACTGTAACGCACTCTATTTTGGAGTTACTCGATCTTCCCTGGCTCGTCTCCAGTTGGTTCAGAATGCTGCTGCTCGTCTCTTAACTGGAACTCGAAAGAGGGAGCAGATAACACCAATTCTGGCCTCCCTCCACTGGCTGCCGGTGTACTTTCGAGTTCATTTTAAGATTCTTCTATTCGTTTTTAAATCTTTAAATGGTCTCGCCCCGCCTTACCTCTCTGAGCTGCTTCATCCCTACGCTCCTGCCCGGTGCCTCAGGTCAGCTGATCAGCTGCTCCTGGAGGTACTGAGGTCTAAGCGGAAGCTCAGAGGGGATAGAGCCTTCTCTGTTGCTGCTCCAACATTATGGAACACTCTGCCATTGCACATCAGACAGGCCCTCACTGTCCATCTTCAAAACCAGTCTTAAAACCCTTTTCTATTCCTTGGCTTTTGACCCTGCATGAGACTTTGCTCCTGTTTTAGTGTTTTTAATGTTTTTTTTATTGTTTTTACTCTCTCGTTTAATGTTTTTATTGTCTTGTAATAATTTTTTGTTCATGATTAGTCATGTACAGCACTTTGATGCAACAGTGGTTGTTTTTAAAGTGCTCTATAAATAAAGTTATTATTATTATTATTATTATTATTATTATTATTATATTACTGTCCTACAATGCCATTTGTGTGAAATTACACTGGATTTCAATGAGTATTGTGTACATTTGTATTCTGCATATCTAATGTAGGATAAACTACATTAAACTAGGATAAATAGTTTAATTTCTTAGATAAGGAAACTATCCTGTGAGGGATAATTGAGTACTGTAAACTGATAGTGTACAAAATATGGAAGAATAAGAGATGATCTGGTTGAAACAGAATATGTAATCAAGTATTTGGTTGGAGATATAGCGACATCTTAATGACCTCTTTCTAAATGAACATATCATTGGAAAGATTTTTAGAAAGTCTTTTAATTATCAAGCTAAGTTGCTGTCGAAAAATCAAAGTGCTTGAGGAACTCAGCAGGTCAGGCAGCATCAGACTGAAGAAGGGTCCCAACCTGAAATGTCATCTATCCAGTCTCCATAAATGCTGCCTGAACCTCTGAGTTTCTCCAGCACTTTTTGCTCAGGATTCCAGCATCTGCAGTGTCTTGTGCCTTCCAGTTGCTGTCAATTTCACGAATGAATGAGCACAAACATAATTAGTCTCTCCATTATTGCTACTCTCCTGAGCCTAGTGGAACTTGTTCTCATCCTCAAAAACATTGACTCCTGTCATCTTCAAAGTTATTGGTTCCAGCTATGCCCACCTTTTTATTGTTTACATGGAAAGTCCTCCACTTTCTCAATCTCTCTGTCTCCATCACAGGAGACAAACTATCGTCTGATGTCTACTACAAACCCACTGAACACAGTAATCTTGTTTACTTGTCCACCCACCCTGACTCTTGCAAGGACGCCATCCCCGACTCTCAACTTCTCCGTCTCTGCCACATCTGCTCTCAAGATGAGGCTTTCCACTCTCGAACATCGGAGATTTACTTTAACAAACATAGTATCCCCCCTGGTGTTGTAGATGTACCCCTCACTCTGGTCTCCTCTGTATGCTGCATTTCTGCTCTCACTCCCTCTTCCCCAAGACAGAACACGAATAGGGTTCCCTGGGTCCTTACCTTTTACCCTACCAGTCTCCGCATCCAATACATTCTCCAATATTTTCACCACTGTCAACGTGATCCCACCACCAGTCTCATCTTCCCATCCCCATCGTTTTCCGGTTTCCCCAGAAAAGACTCTTTCTGCAACTCCTTGGTTCACTCCTCTGGCCCAACCAAAACTATCGCATAGCAAGTCCAAGCATGGACTAAGCAAATGAATCAATGAACACTTGCAATTGGTCCAAAAGAGGTCTGCTTGATGTCCGGGTTGCTAACTATTTTAACTCCCCTTCCCATTCCTATCCCAAACTTCCTGTCCTGGGCCTCCTCCATTCGACCCCCACTCTTTTCCCTGCTCCTCACCCTGGTGTGCAACAATTTCTCCCACCATTTGCCACTCCTCTTCTCCTCCTCCCCATCCCATCCAATTCCATTCCACCTATTTCCCTTCCTCTTGCTTTACATTCTACTCTTTTCTCCTTATCTGACAACCTTTTGTCACCTTTTCATCTCTAGCCTTTGTCTACCCATCTACCAAATCAAACCTCCCTCATATGTATCCATCTATCACTTGCCAGGCTTTGTCCTGACCTCAACACTTTTCTAGCTATCTCCAACTGCCTCTCCCCACGATCAGGCTGAAGAAGGGTCCTGACCTGAGACATTTCCCATCTGTGTCCTCTAGAGAAGCTGCTTGACCCTCTGAGTTGCTTCAGCACTTTGTGTTTTATTTAAGTAAAATAACTCTTACTAACGTGATAATATGTGACCACCTTCTAACTCTTCATTCCTGTAAAGTAATGTATTAATAGGCAATGGTTGTTCTTTATTTTCTGTAGAACAACTGGTTAGATAGACAGCCTACTGCTCAGTTCTGCAATAAGATTGCCTATCTATCTGCAATGTTAAGCCATGTATTTTTACTAGCTCCTTAGACGCTACCTAATCTGTTGGGCATTTAAGGCATTCTCCTTTCGACCAGATCTCAGCAATAGCTTTCATCTGCATTTCAGTTTTCCTTTGTTTTTTCCCCCTCTAAATTTCCTTTATAACCTAGTTCTAAGAGAGCTCTGAAATAGCAGAATCTCTTTGACAATTGTGGTCTTTTACCCTTGTCCTGCCAATCCCTCCACCACAGAGAGCGGTGAATCTCTGGAACTCTCTGCCACAGAAGGTAGTTGAGGCCAGTTCATCGGCTATATTTAAGAGGGAGTTAGATGTGGCCCTTGTGGCTTAAGGGATCAGGGGGTATGGAGAGAAGGCAGGTACGGGATACTGAGTTGGATGATCAGCCATAATCATATTGAATGGCTGTGCAGGCTCGAAGGGCCGAATGGCCTACTCCTGCACCTATTTTCTATGTTTCTATATTTCTCTGCCACTTAAAACTCTTGCCTTCTCATTTTTGTAGTTCTAATGAAAGATCGTATACCTGAAAAGTTAACACTGTATCTTTTTCCACAAATGTTTCCAGCAGTTTTTGTTTGTTTTTTATATTAGTTACCACTTATTGTGCTTTGCTCCACTTGTGAGGTTTATTGAATTTCCACCAACCTTAATTTGTCAAGAGGGGAGAGGCAGCCTTTAGTCCCTTCTTGGTAGCGATAACCTCAGTTCTTTCATAATTCTTGCTGATCGATTTACTATGTTCTGTATGTTCCTTTAGCTTTATAATAATCGAACCAGAACTGTGATCTAGTAAAGGACCGATAGAGACGTAACTTCATTAGCCTGAAGAACTGTCTCGACTCGATACGTAATCTATCCCTTGCCTCCAGTGATGGTGCTTGACCCGCAGAGTTACTCCAGCACTTTGGAGTCTGAAGAAGGGGTTCGGCCCGAAACGTTGCTTATTTCCTTCGCTCCATAGATGCTGCTGCACCCGCTGAGTTTCTCCAGCATTTTTGTGTACCTTCGATTTTCCAGCATCTGCAGTTCCTTCTTAAACAACGAGTTACTCCAGCACGTTGTGTCCGTTTGTGTATTAACCAGCATCTTTGTTTCATGTTTTTTTTTCCATTTGTATCTGCCCAAAAATAAAGCTGAGAGCCCAAGTTTTCAAAGTAATGGCTCGAGAAAGTTTAAAAAGTGCTCCAATGTTAAAATAAATGCATTATGTTTGGTCAGTGTTTGCAATTAAGGCGGAGAACAGGGCGACTGATCCGCATCACAAATAAGTGAGGCGGTTTACTGTTTTGAAGAGCCCACCCTCTATTTTATTTGTTCCTCTCTCTCTGCATCTTCCTTACTTGTTGCTGTGCATTGTCGGAGAATCCCTTTCCCCGGCTCTGTGGAGAGGCATTTTCCCACCTGCAGGACGCGCTGTTAACTTTAGTTGAGGGGGCGGCGAGTCTCGTCTGCCTGGCTTGGCAGGCGCGCGCTCCGGGGTCTCGCCGAGCGCGGATCCCGAGCCCGAGCCCCGCGCTCGCGCACAGCCCGGGGTCGCGCGCACACGTACACAGACAGCGCTTGAGTGTGAAGGGGAGACTGTTGCAGGACTGCAAACCTTGCGCTCTCTCGGCTGCAGGAGATGTTGCAAAAACCTAGTCGAATTCGATCAGCTCGGGGACAACTTTGAGCTTTTGATGCTCGATTGGGAGGGAGTGTGCAGGAGAGGCGAGCGGCTCTGTAGCCCGGTGCAGATTGGGGTCGCCCGTTCTCGTGGTCTTGTCTCCCTGGGAGGGGGCACCGCTCGGGCTCTGTGGATGAACACGACCAGATCGCTTATTTTATAGTTGCTCTGGTCTGCGTGTAACTAACGAGTGATGTACAAAACCAGCATAAAGTGGATGCTTCCTGGGAAACACTTGGTGCTGCTTCTGTTAATGTGCTGCCCACTTTACGGAGACATTTCCACAGGTAAGAATTTTAAAGGAGAATTTAATTCGAGGAAAAAAAAGTAGGTTGTTCAATCTGAAATTGAAAGCCGTATATTCCAACTAATCGAACAGAGCTTTGAGATGCTCAGTCCACGGTAAAGTTTAAGCCTCTTTATAATCACTTTTTAAAAAACGAAGTGTTCTTCAGGCTGACTTTGTAAAATGTTTGCGGCGAGAAAGTATGTGTTTTTCTTTCCCTCGTCTTCGTTTATGTGTTCCCAGCAAACAATGCTGGGATAAGGTAAAGTCGAATAAACTCTTCTCATTTCCTGTCTGCTTTGCCGAATGCACGTTTGGAATCGGGGCAACATTGCGCTTCACGTTAACAAGTAACACGATTGTTTTTAGAGGTCGCTAAACTCAGTGATTAACATTTGACCTCAGTGTTTGTGAGTTATAGTTTCTCCAGATTTCCGTTCGGTATATGCAAGTCTTCCATTACAACAGGCTGCTGATGCATATTTTGTTTCTTTTTAAAAATGGGGTTACAATTTTTTTTAGTACCCAAGGGATAAAGTGATTGCATTCATTCGAGGCTAATTTTGGCCAAGCGGTTTCCTGTATTTTATTTAACTATGCAGCCGCTGAAATGCAATTAATTGCTTTGGAGTCGGGGGTTAAGAAAAGTGTGTGTTGAGATGAACTTTTCCTTGATGTTTAGGAGCATCGTTGTTGTGTGCCACGATATGGGGGTCTGATTTATGTGACGAGCTGGCCAACAAACTTTCCTCATCGGAAGAATTTGAGTTTAGTCTGTATTGGAGGCAAGAAGCTAATTTAATTGGATGCATGTGTTTTTGTTGCCTGAAAGCTACAAAAGTTCAATTATGCAGCAGTATTTCTACCCGGTACTCGCTGTAAGAGAGAGGCATGATGTTGCAGATTAGGTTGCGTGTGTTAATCAGTTGCATATTGAGAGCGATGTCTTCCTGGCGAATTCTTTGTCGGTCCCTCTAATCCATTTTCTTCTCAATGGGAGGTGACAGAAGCTTACGTTTCCTGTTGTTCAAAGGCAAATTTGCTGGGTTCTGCCATTTGGTACCACTGATGGGGGTAGGGAATCAAACGCTGCGAAGATAATGTAGTTTCGATGGAGTTTATTTTCAATTGGCTTTTTACAGCCCGCTTTTGAAGACACGGCGATAATGCGTGATACGACTGGCTGTGTGTGTCCTGTTGCTAGGAAGAAACGCAGTCTGAAAAGAGATCAGATACTGATTTTTTTTGTAAGCTCAAGTGCTTCTTCTGAACCACCTATAAGAATGTAGATATGTTGGTTATCCAAAAAAAAAACTCCAGCACTTTGTGCTATCGACAAGAATGGATGGAAATACCCACATCCCGCGTCAGGGATGTGCCAATAACTCTTTGTTTTTGTTACAATGTTGGAATGCTTAACAGTTCAAACAACATGGATGGAGATCTGAAGAAGGGTTTCGGCCCGAAACGTTGCCTTTTTCCTTCGCTCCATAGATGCTGCTGCACCCGCTGAGTTTCTCCAGCATTTTTGTGTACCATGGATGGAGATATACGTGATACAGAATTTATGGATGTCAGTTTGTGGATGCTTATTTTGCTTTTCTGCTTCATTGTGTCATGAAAGAATGGGTCATGCAATCAATGCCTTTGATTCTGATGACAATGTTTTCTTAAAAATCAGCTGGTTCTTTTTGTGAAATTGATATGATGCAATACAGTTTCATGAGATTAATTATATCATTATGCCTCAAGCTCAATCCTTGTACTTACAGGAGTGTCCTATGTCATTCTAAAGTTGATTGCATTCATTCTTGTGATGAAGTTAAGCTCTGGTTAATATTTTAAGTCTTAAACAGGAATAATTTTACATGTTTCTGTTTACATGTTATTTTTTAAATCGTGACACTTTTCTCTTTTCTTTAAGCATCAGAAAATATTGTAATCAACATGTTCTTGCACACCCCTCCTCCCACCACTGCTTCAGGCCAGCATGGTGGTAGCTCTCTGATAATGGATGTATAGGAAATAACTTTCACCTTCATCCATTTTCACCTCTGTACCTGGATGCTAATTTGGTGGGGCAAGGTGCACCCATGGCTGTGTATGCTCAACTATTCATTCTTTCTGCTGAACTTCACAGTAGGGAAGTCATCTCATGGGCAGATCACTGCCCAGGTAAGGAAGTTGAAAATTGCCTCCCATTGAATGAAGTCTAGCCGCTCCTTTATTGTAAAGTTTCAACTCTTCCAACATATCCTTGGAAACCAAGCTTCTAGTGGGTTCAGCTAATTAGTCATTGGGGCGACACAGGAGCACAGCGATAGAATTGCTGCCATCCAGCGCCAGAGGCCCGGGTGCGATCCTAATTACGGGTATTGTTTGTACGTTCTCCCTGTGACTGCGTGGGTTTTCACCGGGTGCTCTGGCTTGCCCCCCACACTCGAAAATCGTACAGGTTTGTAGGTTAATTAGCTTTGGTAAAATTGTAATTTGTCCCTAGTGTGTCGAATAGTGTTAGCGTATGAGGTGATCACTGGTCGGTGCGGACCTGTTGGGTTGAAGGGCCTGATTTCGTGCGGTATCTCTAAAGTCCGGAATCGCTACAATCAAAGTCCTTGCAACCGTTCTCATATTTGTTGTGCAAATGATCTCCAGGCAGCATCTCTGGAGAAAAGAAATAGATGATGTTTCGGGTTGAGACTCTTCATCAGCCAATATAGGTATATGACAGGCAATATGGAGTAGATGGTAAGTATTTGTTTAGCTCAGCTGTTGCTTGTGAGGTGGACACTTACCTCATTGTCAGCACATTCAATGGTAATACAGGTTTGTAAGTCGAGATGTAACCTGAATATAAAGGAAAGTATGTTGGATTCTGTGCAAAGATTGTTTGCTAGACTATTTTTTACTTTTTACTGTAAATGTATAATTTCTCACAAGATAGGACAACCCGGCACATGAAAGCTATGAGCTCCTGGGACAGCAATTATTTCTAGTTTTATTATTAGTTTCCTGTATGTCTAACATGTTTATGCTGGGTAAGATTGCATTGACAATGATGAGATAAAGATGGAATAAAGGAGATGATTTGTTTTGTTGTTGCATGATTTGATTTGATAGTTGTTTTGATTTAATCGCATCGTGCACAGAAACCTATCTTCTCAGCAGTTGAAAATGGAAATTAAATGTGTGCTTGACTGTTCATGAATGTTGAAATCTATCTACTTGAAGACATACATAATGTTACTCAACAATTTAAAGCCTGAGTGTATAAGGTAGCTTTGCATAATTTAAATATGGATAATATAAAGATAAGATTCTCAAAAAGAACAATTTTGTGTCAGATGTTTTAAGTTTAATTAAAACAATACATGTCCAGTGGACATGTATAGTTTCAAGTCGTAAGATTTCATGTAATTTCTTTTAAATCCAGATTCAGTTAAATGAAAACATCATTTTCAAATAAACTCCAGTGATGACATTTTTGTCCTTTTTTTTTGTAGGGCCATGAAGAATTACTTGGCTACAAAGAGTTTTATTAATTTAATGGATCCCATCTGGCTGTATTTAAATCTTTCAGTTGTGCTAAAAGGAATGTCTGAAATGAAATATAGGTGGTTTTAAAACTTCAAAATGGTTTTAAATGGTGCTTTCATTGAAGACAAGTATGCTATGTAAAAGTGTTAACTTTGATAAAAAGTAGTAGTTAATGACCGATCTGTTTCTTTATCTATTTCTGTCACTTGTACAAGTTATCAAATCTTCTAGAAAGGATATTGTGCTCTAGATGAATTAAAATTGGGACACTGTAAAAGTAATACATTTCCTCTGGCAATAAAACTGTAATATATTGTCATTGACATGTGGCTATTATGCTCAAATTGCCTTTTTCAGGTTCAGCATGTGATATCTAAATTCTGAATGTTGATGTTCAAGACATTTTACTAAAATACTCTTGGTCTTTTCAACAAGAGATCAAAATGCATGCAAGCTGTAAAGTAATGTTGATTTGCATTGTATCAAGCATAAAAGCTTAGTGAGTTAAACATTTTAAAATAATTGCAGACTTTGAGTGAATAAGCTAGGTTATTTTTAGGTTAGATGTTTGTTAGGTGGCCTAGACATGTGACACTTTTCAAAAGTTCAAATCCTTTAAGCTCGTAACCACTTACCTATTCATAGAAAAATGCCTTGTGCATAGTTTTTGAAATCGTCTTATTATTTAATTGTATTGACTTGTTGGATTGGAAAACTGATAACTTTATACTGAATAAAGTGGGATTATATGCTGTAATTGCGGTTCATTAGAAAATTTGTACATTGATATCCATTTTCCACTCCAACTTATGAGAAGTTAGGCAGCACGTGTTGAGGGTTATATTATACCAAACATTCGAGATTGAAGCAGCCACTCTGCTGTGCAGAACTGATTGAAGTGGTTACTTTAACCAAAACACTCTCTATTAAGGCACAGATATTACTGTGTAATAGAAGGATTACTGTTTGCATAATATGATACACCACCTACATGGGTATGTTTGTTTGGCATATCTATGCAATCAGGCGCTTACAACTGTACTGAGCAGAAGCTGATGACATGCGTAGTGATTGTAAAATGGATCCTTAGTTGCCTGCCTTTCAGCTCCAAGCAGCAATAAGTGTATTTAAAAAAATGGTCTGCAGAGACGACAAATTGTTATTAGGAGGTGGGTGGGGGTGGGGGTGGGGGGGGTGGGGGGGGTGGGGGGGGGGGGGGGGGTAGAGCTTCAGTGCAAATGGTTTTATGAGTTTTTGTTTGCAAGCCTTTTTGGGAGCATAGTGGCCAGAGGCCTGAACTACTGATCTGGTGACATCAATTGGATTCCCACCATTGCAGCTGAAGTATTTAAAGTAATTAAATCAGGGATAAAAAAAATTGTAGGTTCGTTAATGATGACCATGGTATGCAGTTTTTTTCCTTGAGAAAGGGGATGTGTTCCTGGAGCGATTAGTTAAGTGAAGTTTGCAAAGCAAAAGTGCTGGTTGACATCTATGATGTGTATTTCAGTGCAAAACAGTGCATTCCTATGTTTGAGAATGAAACACTATGGGCTCTAATAAAAAATATTTTTAGGTTAACACCCCCAAAGAGTCAATGGCATTATAATGAAAATTCAAAATTGAACATTTGTAAAAAGAAGAATTAGGGATTGCAATTAAAGCCCAACTATTTCCTAATCTCTAGCGTGGACGGAAACCTGCTGTTATTGTGCAGGCTGGCATGTATCTGATTCCAGACCCACAATAATGTGGTTGATTCTTAATAAGCCAGTTCGGTATTCTGACTGTGCATGCACAAGTCAGAAGTCGCTCAGGCTAAACACTCGCGGCAGCCGTGCTGCTGCATGGGTGCAGACTTGCGTCTCGTCCCTATCTAGCCGCTGCTGGGCCGTCCCCGCCCCCTCCCGAGTGTCCCGCCCGGGGATGGCTGGCGGGAGCTGGACGGGAGAGGCGTGGGGGGGCACTGACCCATCTCAGTGGCGGCCCAGGCCCGCAGGCGGCGCGGAAAAGAAGCACTAACTCCAGCTCGACCCCGTCCGTCCCGGCGGGACAGGCAGAGTCGAGCTGGGTCCGGCGCCTCCCCTCCTCGCTGGCTGCGGGCCTGGGCCGACACTCCCGTCCGCGGACTTCTGGATAGAAGACCCTCCTTCAGACTTCATACACATTAGAGTTTTGCGCCGTGGTTTGGATGGATGGGAACGGGGATTTCCACGGGCGCAAGGAACAAATAACCTAAAGTTTGCGTTGAGTGAACTGAGTGTTCTTAAAGTCCTCGTCGTACACCGGCGTTTTGTGAGAGTGGTTGGATTTCTGCTTCACCTTAACCAACGTCGGTCAAGTTATCCGGACTGGCAGCGGGGGATCAGGAGCTGATGTGAGGCATCGACGATGCCCTGGAATCCTAGTCGGCCGTGCCGAGCAGCGGGGTCGAGGAGGCAGCGCCCGACCCGGGGAGTTGAGGTGTCAGTTCTTCCAGCGGCAAGCAGAGAGGCACCAGCTACCGCGGGCCGCTCACCTGTCGGGCGTTGACTCCTCAAATGCCGGTGTACGACAAGGACGGTAAGAACACTCAGTTCACTCAATGCAAACTTTAGGTTATTTATTCCTTGCGCCCGCGGTAATCTCCAGCGCGGTCGAGACGAGAGGATTCTGAAGTTGCATTCTCTCGATTGAGGATATTTTCTCGACTCTCCTAGAAGCAACGAGCCATGGCTTTACCAGTGGTTGTCTGCAACTGAAACCTCTCTTCTCCCATCTCTCTCCGTCTCCCACATGCATTTACCCCCTTTCTCTCTCGCTGTTACACCCCACTCTCCCCCACTACCAGGCACCCGTTCGCTTTTTTTATTCTCGAATGACCTTTGCCAAATCCCATGATTACTTGCGTTTTTCGGAATACCGAACTGGCTTATTGGTCCCTGAAATGGTCTGACAAGTAGTTCAGTTCGGGACAGTTTAGGTTGGTCACTAAATTGTCAGTGATAGCCACATCCTGTGAATAACTTGTCTAAATCTGAATTATTCAAAGTGTTCATGTTAATTTTCTCGGAACATTTAACAAACTCTAAATTTTTTTTTCTTTTATTGCCAAATATTTAAATTAAAATAATCCTTGAAAATGAAATGTGATACCCGATTTTCTAAACTATAATAATTTGGTGAATAATTTATAATCTCTGAATTAACATGCTATTTGCTATGAAGCATGATTTTCAATTGCCATGATGTAGAACTGTGATAAATTATTTGGCTTTTTAGAGCACTTGATTAAACTAAAATCAATATGAAATGGTGCTTGAGGATAAATGTGATGCGTTGGCAAAGCAGTAAAGGTGAAAGAAGCGGGTTTTCCACTTTATATATTGTTATGTAATTTGCTAATAAAGAACTGTATATTAAAAATCTTTTTTCTTGAATTGACTACTATTAGTTGATATTATTGCAGCTATTTCGAGAGATGGTGCTGAGTATCTCAGTAATGCATTTTTTAACATAAAACTTGAATTTTCCATGAATCCAGTCTTATTTAAATGCCTATTATAAAATTGGATTGATGAAGGTGCATGAGAGGGAACATATGTGGGAGTCAAAAATTAATTTCCTTTCAGGGAAAGCGGTCGACAAGATTTCTGTGCTAAGCTTGGGTCAAGGTGCAATGTGACTGGTTTTAAATTGTTACAAGTAGAGGATACCAATGTTAGATTACATATGCATGCTGGTATTTCAGTACTGCACACAATTTGAGTATAAATCTTCGATTAGGCAGGTAACTAATTTGCTGCTGCTCTGCAATTTTTGCAATTTGTAATCTGAGATGTCAAAGAACTGAGTGTGTCGTTAGAAGAAGGAGACCTTGAGGACTGATTTATATATTCATCACAATTTCCTTTGTACTGTTTAACTGTTTAACAATTGTGAGAAATCTGTTGAAATATTTACTCTTTTGAGTTGTGTATATATTTATTGTCATCAATCCCATGCTGAATTAATGAAATGTACGTAAATGAAATGACAGGGATGTATTTATTAATATGCTGCTGGATTGACCATTATGTGGAAAATAAAGACTTGGTACCTACAAGCAATTATCCAACAGTATAATTGGATAATACTTCTGTAATGCTTCTATATCGTTTTCTGAACTTTTGATAAAATAAGGAGGGGAAAACACTTTGCATTACATCACTTCAGAAAGTATTCTTACTTTTCTCAGGCATCTAACTATTCTGTTAGAATTTCATTGGATCAGGGAGATGGAATCAATTTGAATAGGTAATATCATTATCCATTATGACTAAACTGGATGGTCTGAAGGATCTGAATGTCAAAGCTTTCAGTGGCTGGTGCCTGGACCAATACTTAGGATAATTTACTCAACCAAATCTTCACTAATGTGCCTTAAAAAATGTTTACTGTCCATGAAAGCAATGGTGGAGCCACCAGCACATTTCTTGTGGATATCCCCTCATTGAAGCAGACTGCATGATTAGAAGGATACATTAAGAACAGTGAGAAGTCAGAAATGAAGGAGCTTTGGACTGTATTGCTAGATCACAATTTCACTAACTCTAAAGCTTTTAGACTGATGTGATTCAATGACGAATAGGAAGAAATGTAGTAGAAAAGCACCAGACAACCTAAAAAATGAGGATCCAATCAAGTGAAATTATGGTGTAGGACTATCTGCATGTGGGAAAGCGTGGGAACCACATGCTACGGGTAAATTCAGTGATCCCATGACGGAATGATCATCCTGGGGATCTGTAATCATAAAGTCGTGCAGCACTGAATGGGCACTTTAGCCCAATCCTTCCATGCCGACCAAGACGTCCCGTCTAAACTAGCCCCATGTGGTCCATATCACTCCTATTTCCTTTCTATGTACTCTTCCAAGTGTATTTTAAATGTTGTTATTGCACCTGCATCAGCTACCTCCTCTGGCAGCTTATTCTGTATACCACCACCCTCTTGAGTGAAAAGGTTGCCCCTCTGGTTCCTATTCAATCTTTCCCCTCTCATCTCAAAGCTTTGTCATCTGTTTTGTTATATTTCCCTACCCTAGGTAAAAGACAGAATTTATCCTGTCACATCCAGCCACAAATAACACGTTACAATTTTGAAACTTACAAGAAAATGGTGGAACAAGGCATGTACCGTTCTTTGCAGTGACTGGCAGAGCTGAAGTGTTTGCAACCATCTTCAACCAAAGGTGAACAGTCGATGATCCTCCTTTGTCTCCTCCTGAATTGCTCACCACCAGATAAACAGCTGAAGACGGGTAGTTTACAAAGCTTGACAAAATTATATTCTAGGGCAGAAACCCCCCAGGACTAGACTGGCTACGTTTTTCCCCAGCACACTATAACACTGGGATCTTCCCATTGTGTCTTGTTCACAAAGCAGGTCACATTTAGTGCCGCCACTTACAACCACATCTCCGTTCAATTCTCAGTAAAATACTAGTGTTCTACTCAAAACCCATTTCATTGACAACCTAAATGGCTCTGTTCCTGCCCCTAGCTATTACAATTATAAATCCCTGTAGTTTTGACGGTAAAAGGCTGCATAATTGAAGACCCATGGTTGCCAGTGTGACATTGTGGCATAAGCATTACTTGGATTTGAATGTAAGTGCTACATGTTTAACCTTGTAATAAACTCCCAGTTTATTTGAAACCCGTTTTTGCACTAAAATCAGTCCAATAGTAAACCTGTGTGTTCCTATGGATGTTCAGGGACAAAATGCATTAAAGATGTATGGTTTATGGTGAAACATGAATCTGAGAATGCAAGGAAAATGCAAAAAGGACATATTTTCTCATGATTTTTATTATTCTGAGGTTTAACTTGAGTGGCAGTGTATGCTGGAGAAAGAATGTATGGAGATTTGTTGACGTTGAATACAGAGGAGGAAGTTTAAAATGCAGTTTGCAATAAGACTTGTTTTGTGAACCAAAAGATATGGACCAGACCAGAAGCTGGAAACGCCTGTGATGCGGCTCTATATTCAACAATTTTAAACTGCTGCCTATCTCCTTCATATCTCATGCCTGAGAACAAAGGTAATTTTAGGGTTAAGCTGGAGCATAGAAATTGGAGTAGGGAAAACATGTATTCCCTTTATTTTATTTAAACATAAAAAGTATATGATGTGATATATTGAGGGAGTTAGATGTGGCCCTTGTGGCTAAAGGGATCAGAGGGTATGGAGAGAAGGCAGGTACGGGATACTGAGTTGGATGATCAGCCATGATCATATTGAATGGCGGTGCAGGCTCGAAGGGCCGAATGGCCTACTCCTGCACCTAATTTCTATGTTTCTATGCTTCTCTTTTGAAGTATGCATGAGCTTTTCCTGTCGAGATCCCACCAATTGTGTAACTGGACCAAGCACTTTCCGTTGTGATTCACCCTAATGCAAACAACATTTCTGTTGGATATTGCATATAGGATGTGATAAATTATTAACAGAAATTCGATCGTGATATACAGTGCCCTCCATAATGTTTGGGACAAAGACCCATCATTTATTTATTTGCCTCAGTACTCCACAGTTTTAGATTTGTAATAGAAAAAAAAAATCACATGTGGTTAAAGTACACATTGTCAGATTTTAATTAAGGCCATTTTTAAACATTTTGGTTTCACCATGTCGAAATTACAGCTGTGTTTATACATAGTCCTCCCATTTCAGGGCACCATAATGTTTGGGACACATGGCTTCACAGGTGTTTGTAATTGCTCAGGTGTGTTTAAATGCCTCCTTAATGCAGGTATAAGAGAACTCTCAGCACCTAGTCTTTCCTCCAGTCTTTCCATCACCTTTGGAAACTTTTATTGCTGTTTGCATCTTGCAGTGTAGTCTCTGTATTTCTGTTCATGAAGTCTTCTGCGGACCTGAAGAGTGTTTCTGATCTGTGGGACAGGTGTTTGGGGATTTTTCTTTATTACAGAGAGAATTCTTCTGTCATCAGCTGTGGAGGTCTTCCTTGGCATGCCAGTCCCTTTGTGATTAGTAAGCTCACCAGTGCTCTTTCTTCTTAATGATGTTCCAAACAGTTGATTTTGGTAAGCCTAAGGGTTGGCTGATGAATCTAACAGTTTTATTCTTGTTTCCTAGTCTCATAACGGCTTCTTTGACTTTCATTGGCACAACGTTGGTCCTCATGTTGATAAACAGCAATAAAGGTTTCCAAAGGTGATGGGAAGACTGGAGGAAAGACTAGGTGCAGAGAGCTCTCTTATACCTGCATTAAGGAGGCAATTAAACACACCTGACCAATTACAAATGCCTGTGAAGCCATGTGTCCCAAACATTATGGTGCCCTGAAATGGGAGGACTATGTATAAACACAGCTGTAATTTCGACATGGTGAAACCAAAATGTATAAAATATGTAATTTTTTCTATTACAAATCTCAAATTGTGGAGTACTGAGGCAAATAAATAAATTATGGGTCTTTGTCCCAAACATTATGGAGCCTCTGTAGCAACTTAAAGCTGTTGTAATAAATGTACTTCCCAGTTTATGCGTGCAGTGGAGGATTACCAGGCTGCCTGGATTAGAGGGTTTCAGCTACAGGGAGAGGTCACAGAGACGTAGCTTGTATTTTTTGGATTGTTGGAGGTTGAGGGGAGACCTGATAGAAGTATGTAAAATAATGAGGGGCATATATTTGGTAGACAATTAGAACCATTTTCCCAGGGTGGAAATGTCCAACGTGAGAGCGCATAGCTATAAGGTGAGAGGGGCAAAGTTTGATGGAGATGAGTGGGACAAAATACTATAGTGGCATTTAAGATAGGCATTTGGAAGTGTAGGGAATAGAGGGATATGGATCATGTAAAGGCAGATGAGGTCAATTTAATTTGGCATCGTGTTCGGCACAAACATTGTGTTCCTGTGCTGTACTGTTCTCTGGTTATTGAGAAATGCACTAAGTACGATTCAAGTCCAACGGGGTATAAATTGTACATAGGCAATCATCCTCCGTAATTTTCGGGCATTGTTACAGATTTGAGGTTCCTGTGAAATGTTAACTGTAATTCACATGACCCGACCTGTGATCTGATGCTATTGCTGGCCAAGAGGGTCTGGTCTACCTCTGGCCAAGGGGCACAATCAGTGGCTCTGAGCTCGACTTGGGTATCAGACCCATGGGCCATAACTACCCCTCCTTCCACGCCATTTAATCTCACTTCCCCAACCTTGTTTGACCTAATTTCCGCAGCAGCGTGACATTGTGGGCTGATCATTTTAACAGCATTGCTTCACTTCAATGCAGGTAGCAGCAACACGCAACAGTGACTGAAGTATGTAGGTTAAGTTTCAAGGCATCTTAAAACGGGTAAATCATCTTTTCTTAAAGCACAAATCGCATTATTTTTGGTTGTATGTTACCACTGTACATAGCTCCTATTTCATGCATAAAATTTAAGAGAAATCCATTTTCTAGGCATTATCTTTTCCAAGATCACTGATGCACTGAATTTCTTTAGCAACTTAATTACCCTGGTTTTAACAACTCATTAGAGCAGCGTTTCTCAACCTTTTTACCCCTGAGCAACCCTTTAAATAATTTTCATGTCTCAGGGAACCCCTACATAAAAATTACTATATATCTTTATTAATCTCTTTCTTTCTCTTTCATAAACTTAAAGTTCATAAGGCACACATAATATATTTTTCTGCGAATTGGTTTAAGCAAAAAATAACCTACGTTTATTGACAATATAAAACAAATAACTGAAATCAAACTGCTTGTTCAAAACTGAAGCAAATAAAGGCAAACTGAAGGACTAACGGAGGAGAGAGAAAGAGAGAAAACAACACACAAACTTTTGATAAACTAACAAAAACATACATAAATATACTTGATAAACTAACAATAATAAATCTAAAGATACTTAAAATTTTTAATTTCATATAACATCCCTAAATGATGGGTAAAAATTACTAAATAACGTGGGTGAATGGGGGACTGTACCTGCACGTCAGGAAGCACAGACAGGACTGATGGAGGCAATAGACAATAGGTGCAGGAGTAGGCCATTTGGCCCTTCGAGCCAGCACCACCATTCAATGCAATCATGGCTGATCATCCCCAATCAGTACCCCGTTCCTGCCTTCTCCCCATATCCCCTGACTCCGCTATTTTTAAGAGCCCTATCTAGCTCTCTCTTAAAAGCATCCAGAGAACCTGCCTCCACTGCCCTCTGAGACAGAGATTTCCACAGACTCACCACTCTCAGTGAGAAAAAGTGTTTCCCCGTCTCCGTTCTAAATGGCTAAAAGGAGACCGTGCATGCGTCTGTACTGTAGTGAGTCACTTGATGATACATGAATCCGTCACGTACAGCTCCTGTCCACTGATCACTAAAGGCCGTTTCACACTGGCACCGTATAGACGTCGCTAAATATGCTAAATAGACATCACTAAATATGACATGCGTGTATAATAAAAAATACGAATATAAAATTAAACACAAAAATGACTCAAAGGCATTTACATATGATTAGCCTATTTATCACTATTTCTCTCTGAACCCTAGCGACCTCTCGCGGAACCTTAGCGTTCCGGGGAACCCCGGTTGAGAAATACTGCATTAGATATATATATACTGCATAAGAGTTATTTTATGAACCACTGCAGATTGAGCTTGGATTGCCATCTCCATTTTCATTCGATTTTAGTCACACTTTACCCTGTTAGCATGTTAAGCAGTCACTGCTGGAGAATGGGGAATTTTATTTTTTTTAAACACCTCGTGTTAGCATCATTCTTTATTTTGTTTGAACAAAAAAATAAATGGAAATACTTAAGTTTTAGTAACGGGTGTGGAGGGGAAAAATAAAATGTTATGTTTTAGGTCTATAACCTTTAATCGGAATTAGTAGTTGTAGATAAACAGCTTTTAATTTGGAGAGAAGTTGTGGAAATGAGAACATAAGGAAGGTGAGTAATGACATCGAATGCAAGAGATTAAATTGCCCAAAGCAGTGATAATGCGCCTAAAGCAAGCCAGTGATAGTGCAGCAAAGGTCTGGAGGCAAATGTAGAATGATTATCTGAAATTGCCAAAGGTATTTGGAAGGAATGCTGGAAATTTCCAAAGTTGCAAGTGTAACCCTGAGCAAGTTTTCCTAATTAATTGGAAGTATATGAAAGGAAGCTTTTTCTCGTGGGTTCTGACCATTTTTGAAGAATTAAGATCGCCAATCACGACGGCTCCCAAAGAAATTTCTAGTGCCTCGGATATTAATTTTATGAAATTTAAATGCTCATCCACTGAGTCTGTCCACAGCACTACAGTTTAACTTCAGTGGCACTTGAATGTATGTCCAGAATGTTAAAAGGTGGCTTGCTGATAAGATGTGCTCTTCTGAAGTTAACAGTTGATGGATGTAGTTGGAACAGAATTGAGGAAAAATTGTATCTCAAAATGGACTTTTTCATGTGGAGACAGGACTCTATTACCAAGTCCATTGTCTTCCTGAGAGAGTCGCTTGTTTAGTTTTGTGCCCCATGAGATATCCTCCTGGAATGTACTGCCTTTACTCAAAAATGTGTGTTGTTCCTCCAGATCCCTAGATAGAATTTGTTCTCACCTGAGGGCATTGACAATAGCCTGTTGGTGCCTCAACTAACTCCATAACTATTTAATTTAAAAAAACATGCCTTTGGACAGGAGAAAAATGTGACTATCATTGATTATATTTCTACAGAGACATTGGTTTCTTTTCATTTTCCCTGTTGTTCACATATATCCAAGTACATTGTAATTTTCTCATTTCTCCCTCCCAAATTAGCTAATATTTTTTAAACTATTGGGATCCATTGGTATTAGAAAGATCTCCCTGTTGCTCACCATTCCCATACAGAACTTTATGTCCTGGACGCCTTCATTGCCAGAGTAAGGCCACATGCAAACAAGAGGAGCAACACCTCGTATTCCATTTGGGTAGCTTACAAATGAAGGGTATGAACATTGAATTCTCCATGTTCAGGGTAATTAACCTGCTAGCAACTGCCTCTCTTTCCCCCTCCTCGCCTGGCCTCTCAATTCTCATCACTTCTGTCCTTGATTCACTCTTTATGTCTCTTCTTCTGTGTCCAACCATCCACCTGTCAAACCCCATCCTTTCCCAGTATCCATCACTTGCCAGGCTTTGTCCTGCCCCCACCTCTCCCAGTTTTCTCCACTAGCCCCCTCCCCAACCACAATCAGTCTGAAGAAGGGTCAATACCAAAAATGTGTAGGAAGGAACTGCACATGCTGGTCTTTAACCGAAGATAAACGCATAGTGTTGGAGTAACTCAACGGGTCATGAAGCATCTCTGGAGAAAAAGGATGAGTGACGTTTTGGGTCAGAACCCTTCTTCAGACTGAAAGTAGAGGTGGGGAGAAACTGGAGGAAGAAAAAAGCCAAAAGAAATCGGAGCCAGCAATAGATGACTGAGGAAGGGTGGAGCCATAATAGCCCATTAGCTGGGGAAGAGGTGAGAACAAAAGGATACAGGGATATGAACAGTGGAACTAGTAGGATGACGAGGGAGTGGGCAGAGAGAGAATGCAGAGTTTATTTGAATGTAGAGAAATCAATATTTATACCGCTGGGATATAAGCTGCCCAAGCGAAATATGAGGTTCCTCCAATTCCACTGATGTGGGCTCCTATATAACGATGGGGGCAAGTGCAGACTGGGCGATCGTTTCGCTGAACACCTATGCTCAGTCTGCCTTGGCCTACGCAATCTCCCGGTTGCCAAACATTTTATCTCCCCTTCCCATTCCCAAGCTGACCTTTGTGTCCTCGACCTCCTCCACTGTCAGAGTGAGGCCACATGCAAATTGGAGGATCAGCACCTCATATTTCACTTGTGCAGCTTACAACCCAGCAGTATGAAGGTTAATTTCCCTAATGGGCCATTACGGATCCACCTTTCCTTGATCGTCTATTACCGGCTCCGGGGCCAAGGAAAGAGAGTTCACGTCGCGGCCCTGTTTCAACCAATCTTTCCACCACCACGCACAAGAAGCACAAGAAGTGCAAGACAGACACCATTGTGCAGATGCCGAGAAGTGTGTTCAGCTCTGGCTGAACAACTTCTAATCTTGTGTGTGGACTCGGTAAGAAGAAGAAGACCGGCTCTAATTTGGTCTGGCCTTTTCCTACTGTTTCCTACTGGTACATTGAGGATTCTAACCAGTATTCCTGTGGTGAATCAAGGAAACCTCCCTGCGTATACATTTCTCCTGTTAATTTTGCAGGTGGAAGGTCTGAAGAAGGGTTTCGGCCCGAAACGTCGCCTATTTCCTTCGCTCCATAGATGCTGCTGCACCCGCTGAGTTTCCCCAGCAATTTTGTGTACCTTCGATATTCCAGCATCTGCAGTTCCTTTTTGAGCACATATCATCATCCTTGTTTATGATTCTGCTTTTTCTTTGAACTTAATTTAGTTACTCCAGGTATAATTATAATTTTTAACTTTTTTATGGTTCCAATCTGACTCTCCAGATTTGAATATTTTTTTTTTTGCTTGCTTCATATTATTATCAATGGCTCGTCAAACTTGAGTATCTATTTTTAGGGCCCATTCTGTCAGCACAAACATCTTTTTAATATCTGCTAGAGCTCAGACCAGATAAAGAATTAGAGCTCTGTTGACAGGAATCAGATTAATCCATTGCCTACATATTAAAAATGTTAAACTATTAAAATAGTCCATTCCATATTAGTGTCATATTCATGTGGAGGTAAGTATATTTTTGTTTTACCAAATGGCTGAAATAAGAATCATCATCTTGTCTACATAATTACATTTTGGCATGCTCTAAAAAGATCTCTATACTCTTGGCAGAGATATCAAATGAAAAATGTTCTCGTCTCATCTCTCAGTCTCCTTTCTTTTTGATGTTTAATCCAAATCAGAGGGCTGCAGGCTATCTTGTTCAACACTTCATGCGCAACACCAATTTGATGGAAAAGAATGTTGGCTGTGGTAATGAGATGTAACCTGCAATTTTAAAGATTACTGCAAGCGTTTGGAACAAGCAATTAAAGTATGCTGGTTTTTATTCTAGACAAAGTAATTGTGCAACTAAATTTCAAACATTTATATTGTTCAAACTTGATATTTTCTACTTGCATTAAGTTTTTTTTAAGATATGTCATGAGGAATATACAGTAAAAGCATGGTTATCTGCTACAGAGGACCTGACTTGCAGAAAGTCTTCGTACTGTACAGTGCCCTCCAGGTCTTTCCAGCTCCCGCAACGCGACTTCTCCAGCCCGTGTCGCGGGGTTGGAACGACCTGGAGCAGGGTCATACATCGCCCGGCACGGCTTCATGGCCGTGGGACATTCCAGTGCCCGCCGGGGGCTCCAACTTCGAGACTTTTAGACTGGGAGTGGGGCCGTAAATCACCCGGCACGGCCTAAAATGGCCGTGGGACTTATCATCGCCCGCCTGGGGTTTGGACATCGGGAGAGACATGGAGAACAGGGGAGAGAAAAGACTTTGCCTTCCATCACAGTGGGTTCACTGTGATGGATGTTTGTGTGAACTAAATTGTGTCTATGTCTAGGAATTGTCTTTGTTTGTATGGCTGTGGAAACAGAATTTCGTTTGAGCCTCACTGAGGCTCAAATGACAATAAAAGGTATTGTATTGTATTGTATAATGTTTGGGACAAAGACCCATCATTTATTTATTTGCCTCTGTACTCCACAATTTGAGATCTGTAATAGAAAAAAATCACATGTGGTTAAAGTGCACAGTGTCAGATTTTAATAAAGGCTATTTTTACATTGGACATCGCAATGTCATGTAAATGAAAGTAGTCATTTTGTTGCATATCCTTTGCATGCAATGACTGCTTGAAGTCTGTGATTCATGGACATCACCAGTTGCTGGGTGTCTTCTCTGGTATTGTTCTGCCAGGCCAGCCATCTTTAGCTTATGCTTGTTTTGCGGGCTAGTCCCCTTCAGTTTTCTCTTCAGCATATGAAAGGCATGCTCAATTTGGTTCAGATCGGGTGATTGGCCTGGCCACTCAAGAATTGACTCTTAGTTTTGAAAAACTCTTTTGTTGTTTTAGCAGTATGTTTGGGATCATTGTCTTGCTGAAGAATGAACTGCCGGCCAATGAGTTTTGAGGCATTTGTTTGAACTTGAGCAGATAGGATGTGTCTGTACACTTCAGAATTCATTATGCTACTACCATCAGCAGTTGTATCATCAATGAAGATGAATGAGCCAGTACCTTCAGCAGCCATACATGCCCAGGCCATAATACCCCCACCACCATGTTTCACAGATGAGGAGGTATGCTTTGGATCTTGGGCAGTTCCTTCTCTGCTTCATAATTTGCTCTTGCCATCACTTTGATATAAGTTAATCTTCTTCTCACCTGTCCACAAGACCTTTTTTCAGAACTGTGGTTGCTCTTTTAAGTACTTATTGGCAAACTGTAGCCCGGCCATCCTATTTATGCGGCTAACCAATGGTTTGCATCTTGCAGTGTAGCCTTTGCATTTCTGTTCATGAAGTCTTCTGCGGACAGTGGTCATTGACAAATCCACACCTGACTCTTGACAAATCCACACCTGACTCCTTAAGAGTGTATCTGATTTGTCGGACAGGTGTTTGGGGGTTTTCCTTTATTATAGAGAGCATTCTTCTGTAATCAGCTGTGGAGGTCTTCCTTGGCCTGCCAGACCCTTTGCGATTTGTAAGCTCACCAGTGCTCTCTTTCTTCTTAACTATGTTTCAAACAGTTGATTTTGGTAAGCCTAAGGTTTGGCTGATGTCTCTAACAATTTTATTCTTGTTTCTCAGTCTTATAATGGCTTATTTGACTTTCATTGGCACAACTTTGGTCCTCGTGTTGATAAACAGCAATAAAAGTTTCCAAAGGTGATGGAAAGACTGGAGGAAAGACTAGGTGCTGAGAGCTCTCTTATACCTGCATTAAGGAGGCAATTAAACACACCTGAGCAATTATAAACACCTGTGAAGCCATGTGTCCCAAACATTATGGTGCCCTGAAATAGGGGGACATTGTATAATCACAGCTGTAATTTCTACAAGGTGAAACCAAAATGTATTAAAAATACCCTTTAATAAAATCTGACAATGTGAACTTTAACCACACATTATTTTTTTAATTCAAAATTTCAAATTGTGGAATACAGAGGCAAATATATAATGATGGGTCTTTGTCCCAAACATTATGGAGGGCACTGTATATTCTCCCATTAAATTTTTAAAGAAGCCTATCTTCCTAAACACGTTTTTCTCTCAACAGTAATCCCTAGTGTGCGTCTTTAGGCAAGAGAATTCTGATTGTGTGAGCAGAAGAGAAGGGATTTAAAAATTTTTTTTTTTTAATTTACTAGAAATGGATGTTAATTTGTTTGATAAACTAATATTGTACAAGTTTTAAAAGAAGAGACTGCCTTGTTAGTTTACCAAGCGAAATCCCTTAAGTGGCCCTCTGCTGTGAACCAGTGGCCTATAATTATTGCCTTTAGTAAACTAGTTCAGTTCTCTATAAGTTTCGTGTTATTGCATAACTTTTTTGGTAATGATTTTGTGAACTCCGTAAGGGTGAATTTCCGTTCTCTGAATTGCAATAACACAGGGGTTCACGTTACATATGGGCCATTAGATTAATTGTGGGTAATAGGGTGAACATAAAAGACATTTCATGAAACGAAAGAATTGTCAGATGTATATGCAGGAGAAATAGTTCATTTCTGACTTAAAAAAAAAATCAGTTTTGGACCATTCTCGGGAATGGAAAACTTGCATAATGTGGGGACTGTTTGTACTGTAGAAACTGTTATTTCCAACTGGCTGGCTGGCTGTGCTGATGCAAGGGCGGGACTGAAGGAGTGCCCAGCCTGTGCCTTTATTTGCCTGGCATGTTTGACTGACCTGCCGTGTCAAGTCTGGCACGTGCTATATTACAGAGCTTTTACTGTAGCAACAGTTTCTCAGAGTACGACTGAAAGAAAAACCAAAAGAAAAAGATAAATTTAATGAAATTGTTCAGGCAGTAATGTTTTTTCATATATATGCATCCTTACGGCATAGATTTACTGTCAGATGTATCTTTGAACTTCTTCAGTAAATTGTGATAGATCAACTTTGATTTCAACTTGCTAGTTCCTGATAATTTAATAAGAGGGTTCACTGGAAGCACGTGAGACTCGATCCTGTGCATGTCTTCACATTTTTTCCACACCCAGCTCCGGTGTAGCTTCTGCCTCACAGGGCTTGTTATTCTTTCCAAACTCTGCCATTTCAAACCCAGAATGATTGATTTAAATTTCAGCCTGCTCCCCATTCCTCTCGCAACTCGTCATTCACAACCATTGTGGCTTTGCATCAATCTCACCTTCACGGATGACTCTTTCACTTCAGAGACAATTACTGTGAATGAGACCCACTTTCGTTGACTTTTCCTCATTGTTTCTTGGTGTCCAAATGCGTTACCCTTCACTGCCATGGATAGGTTAGGCAGACGGAACACGGCCCCTTGATTGAATGGCATCTCACAATTGTCACCTTTCTATTTTCCCCCTAACATTTATCACTTGTTTTGTAACTGCTGGAAATACTCATTTTCTGGCCGTTTTTTTCCCTTTTTTAAAATTTAATTTGTCTAAACTGTTTGTTTTGGGGTTACTTTAGCTTTTCTATGTGGGGGAGGGGGGTAGGGTAAGGGGAAAACCGTTTCCTAGTCGCGTCCTGGCAGGGATGCGACTATTTCTCCGAGTCGCGTCCTTGCCCCCCCCTCCTCGCGGCCTACCAGCTGGATCGGCGCGGCCTTTCTACCTTAAACCGGGGACCGGACCAGAGCTACAACAGCGGCGGCGCGGTGCTAGATTCACCGCAGAGCAGGCGATGCCTACCTGGATCGTCGTTTGGAGCTCCGGAGCGTTGGGCCTGCAGCATCTACATCATGAAGCGGAGCTCCAAACGCGGGCAGCGTTGACCGACATTGCGGAGTCCCTGGGGCCCTTTGCCAAGGGCCGCCAGTGTTGAATCTCCGCCCGGCGCGGCCTGGGGACGTCGGGAGCTGCGAACTTGGTGGGAAGCGGCCGTTTTGGAGGTCCAAGCCGCTGAGGTTGGCCTCCAGTCCCGACGTCGGAGTGCCAACATCCCGGCGAGAAGGCCTGAGCAGCGGGCTGCCCGTAACTGCAAATACAGAGTCGAAATTTAGATTTGCGGTCCACGTACCGTAGGTGCGAATGTCGCTCCCGTTAATGGTCGAGAGGATGGGCCCTACCTTACCAGCACGACTGTCTCGAGCGCTTGGGGGCAGGATACTGGCATGAACACCGGAGTCCACCAGGAAACGGTGGCCTGAATGGCGATCGCGGTCGAAGAGGTGTGCGTTGGGGCCGATTGCGTTCGCCTCTATGGACGATCGGCCTGGGCATTACCCGGAAACGAACAGGGGCTCCGACATCTTTGAGCTTCGGGTCCGTATTGTTGGTGGTAGTAGCACCATCTGCGTTGACTGTAGACCACTGGCCACGGCGGTTCCTCTTTGGCGCTGGGCTGGGTCTCTTCTTGATGTCGGCCCGGCTGCACCCATTGTGTGACCAGGGGGAGGGCGAAAGCATAAACGTCCCGCCGTCTGTGCGCCCACAGCTCATCAGCTCTCTCCGCGAGCCGCTGCGATCGCTGAAATCAGCTCCGGTGAGCATTAGCTGTACTTCGTCAGGCATCTACTATAAGAATGCCTGTTCGAAAAGTAGGTAAGGGCGGTGCCCGTCCATCAGGGCCAACATCTTTGCCATGATCGTCGATGGCCTTCGGTCGCCGATACAGTACATATGTAGCAGCCTTGCTGCCCTGTCTCTACGGGTAAGACCGTAAGCGTGAAATAACAGGGCCTTCAACCCTTCGTACTTGCCGCTGGACGGAGGGTCTCTGATGTAAGGCAACAGCCTTGAGGCACAGTCTTGTGGCAATGCGCCCACCATATGGAAATACATGGTGTCGTCGGCGTCGATGCGATGTAGGTGGAACTGTCCCTCCACATGGGCGAACCACACCTGAGGTTGATCAGGCCAAAAGGCTGGCAGTTTGAAGGCCGGTGCGCCCTGCCTCGTGCTGGCTGATTCTGCGGGAAGACTCTCTTCCTGCATAATTCTTCTTGTCTAACGACGGCTAGACAGGTCGGGGTCACCAATTTAGTGGTCTGAGAAACGACTACTGGAGTTTTCAACAGATCTTTATTCAAAAGTTCGATATCCAGTATACAGGTTCTACAGACACGTTTGCCCACAACGGTGGTCAGCGCTGAACTAACGCGCGCAAGTGAAAAAATGCGCGAAACAAGCAGCCCCTCCTGAGTCGCGTGACCGCAGCTACGGAACGCCGGGTTCGATATCTGCGTGCGCCAGCAGGCGCCGCTACAGTGTGTTCTTTATTTTATTGTATGGCTGTATGGTGTTCACATTTCACTGTGCCATCTGGCACATGTGACAAATAAATGTATCTTGCATCTTTATGGCTTGCCCTGCTAACATTTTCTGTTATTGTTTTTGATTTCCTGCATCTGAGGTTGTCTTGATGTTCACTTTTCACTTTGCTTCACTTACTCATTTGTTGCCTCATTTCTCATTAAATTTCTCATTTCTGGCGTATATTTTTCATCATTTTAAATAGGAGGGACACAATGGTGTGCAGTAATAAAATGTCGGAATTATTTATTAATTCTCGGATATGATTTGACTGTGTTAAGCACAATCATCATCTTCTCAGCCAAACCTTCTATTGTCTTTTTTTCTCTTCCCACAAAGGAGAAATCCATGCATGCTGCTGCTTTTGCAATCAGACCAGTACTATTTCATATTGTTGTTTCTGGCATTAAGTCTCTGCTTCCAATAATTCAACCCTTGCCTTCTGCAAGTTCATTAAAACTGCAAATTAATGTCAAGGCTTTGAAGACCTGCAGCGGTTTTACTGAAAATAGTGCCAGGATGTCAATCTGCTGAAATTACAGCAAATTTTGCACTGGCTTCAGCAAATAATCTATGTTTATGGGTTTATTAGGGGGTAGGGTACGATGGGCACTAGTGGTGCCACATTGATAGCACTAGGTGGCGCCACATTGATGGCAGCCTCTGCCTACAGTCTGTCTGTTTTTCTATCTTTTAAAACATTTTTAGTCTGTTTTAAAAGTATGTTTTGGAGAGTTCTTTAGTTTTTCTATGTGGGGGAGGGGGGTAGGGTAAGGGGGAAACAGTTTCCCAGTCACTTCCTGGCGAGGATGTGACTATTCTCCGAGTCGCGTCCTCGCCCCCCCCCCCTCCTCGCGGCCTACCACCTGGATTGATAGAATTTGATTGATAGAATTTATTGCCACACAACCAGGGTCGGTGGAATTTTGGGTTGTGTTAGCGCGGCCTTTCCAGCCGGGGACCGGCCAAAGCTTCAGCGGCGGCGCAGCACTGGATTCACCGCGGAGTGGGCGACGCCTTGCCTGGATCGCCATTGGAAACTCCGGAGTGTTGGGCCTGCTGCTTCAACATTGCGGAGCTGGGGTTTGTAGAGCTCCCAGCGCGGGCGGCGCTGACTTCAACGCGGAGTCTTGGGACCTTTTGCCGAGGACCGCCAGCGTGAATCTTCACCCAGCGCGGCCTGTGGACTACGGGAGCCGTGGACTCCGGTAGGAAGTGGTCAATTCGGATGTCCAAGCCACTGAAGTTGTTCTCCCATTCCGACGTCGGAGTTCCAGCATCCCGGTGAGGGCCTGAAGATCGGGCCGCCCATAGCGGCGACAACAAGGGGTTCGGAAGCCCTCCAACCATGGGTGAGCAACAGAGGACAACAGAGGAGGATGACTGAACTTTGGTGCCTTCCCTCACAGTAGGAAACTTTGATTCCGCTGTGTGGGGATGTCTATGTTAAAGACTGTCGTGTTCTATGCCCTTTTTATTCGTATGGCTGTATGGTGACTAGACATTTCACTGTACCAATTGGTACATGTGACAAATAAATAAATGTCTCTTGTCTTGTCTGATACTACATTTGGTCGGATTGTGAGCCTTCAGAGGATGCTGGAGGCTTCAGGAATATATGGATAAGTTGAGGCAGTGAACATTAACAAGAAGTCAAATGACCCAGTTTTACTTCTATGTTTGGATGCTTGGATGGAAACCAATTGCTTGCCTAAACTCACCCCACCAAACACAGAGCTTCTGGTGCTGCAATTTCTGTTCCACACTTCATATCCATTCCCAAAAAGACCCTCCTGAAGGCTTTGTGTAAAACCCACCCATCTCCTCACCCACCCATCTCTTTAGTTAACATTCCTTATGTCAGTGTTTGTGCTTTGCTATTTTAATCTGTAAATATCATGGTTTCATCGGTTTCAAAGATCATTGTCCAAGTGGATGCTTTGTTTTTGGTTAGTATTTCATTGTGATCTGCCTTCCTTACCAAAAATTGCCCCACACTCCTTAATCTTAATTTCAGTCTTAATTTGTTTTTAAAGTTTCTTATGTCAACGGTTTGCAAGAGGAGGTTGCAGGCTTTCTTCTCTCTTTCTCTCCTCACTGTGTTCTCAAAAAAGAAGCTTGATACCAATTTTAATTCTTTATCCCAGCCAAGTCATAGTCTTCCCAAGAAGCAGAAATAGTTCTCACCATTTAATGCTATCAGTTTTAATTTCTCAAAAACCTTCCTGTTTTGGGCCTATTTGTGATATTCAATAATGTATCCTCCTGCAATCTCTGCTCATCCCCTCAGTCTAAATAGCATTATCTAAAATCATAGAAATAGATGCAGGAGTAGACCATTCGGCCTTTCGAGCCTGCACCGCCATTTAATATGATCATGGCTGATTGGCCTATTATGACATTGATTTACCATAGGTCAGCCTTGTCTGTTTATAGATATTCATAATTTAAGGCTTTTATAATTAACAATCATCTTTGTATGATCGGCAAATCTGAATATGTTGCTTTCAAGCCCCCAATTTACAGTTATTTATAAACAAGGCAAATTGTTGGTGTCTCAATCACACCTCCCTTTGGACACCAGTGATCACAAGCTGCCAATTTTACTACCTGCCCATCATTCATGTTATCTGTAGCCTGCAGATCCAACTATTTCTCTATTTCCTTCAGTTCAATAACCTTCAGTTTTGGCCAACAATCTGTAAGGGATTTGATCAAATGCTCTTTTTGTTCCGCAAAAAATAATATTGAAATTAATCTTCCTATCCACTACTTTAGTCATCTCTTTGAAACAAAGAATGCATTTGGTCTCCTCATTGCTGAGGGAAATATTAAAGCAAGACATCCAGTAAGGAAAATCTATTAACTAGATGAAAAACTTGATAGCACATTGTAGCTTCAACTAGCCTTGGTTAAATCTATGGCCAGTCAGTTAATGCCATGATACATTTTAAACATCAAATTTCACCTTTAAATGTAAGCATATTATTCCATGTGTGCATGTTAAATGCATTGATCATTGGTGGGAACTAATCAATATGTACATTATTCAATATACACAAATTCATTGCTGGCACCGACCGCTGAGGAACCCGAGCTTTATTACATCAAATGCTCAAACATGAATGTTGTTTTAGCTTTCCGTAAATGTTGTCTAAAAATCATTCTATTTGCGTTCTTTAGGTTAATATTTTTTTTTAAAGAAAGGGTGATTCAACACTTTCATTGCACTAATGACTTTTGGATATGAACAAGAGCACAAAAATGGATTGTTTAAATGTCATTGCTCACTGATGCAGAGCACAAGGCATTCATTGTACGCATTGTTCAACTGCTGCAAAAACAAAACCAAAAACCTGCATGTTCTTAGTTTCTGAAAGATTTGTTGTAATTTCATGATACATCAGTAGTTCCAGTGGCTAGGAAGTGCCTCGCTATATTAAACCATAATTCTAGAACAAGGTTTTCAAATCTTGCGGTTCTGTAATCCAAGTTGCCCTGCCGCAAGGAAAATATAAATGTGACTTCTTATTACAGGTAACAGCACTCCAAACTCCAGCAAAACAGCATGGCTCACTGAATACACAAAGGCAGGCATTTTTCTGTAGGAATAGCAGTAAGGCATTGCTGTCTGATTTATTCCTTAATTGGCAATGTCCAATACCAAGTTTAACTGCATGTGTGCAAGTATTCAAAAGAAAATGTCCCCTTCCACAAATGTAAGAACACTGATGCAGGTGCACAACCTTTTATCCGAAAGCCTTGGGACCAGACACTTCTCGGATTTCGGAATTTTTCGGATTTCCGAATGGAAGATTTTTAGCGTAGATTAGGTAGGTAGCGCGGGCAGCTTGAAAAGTCTGGAGCGGCTGCCTCCTCCCCGGAGACCGGGGAATCATTGTAAATCATTGCTTAAATGTTAGTCAGTTAGTTTGGAGGGATTTTATGTGGGGGGGGGGGTGAAGGGGGAAGGGGGAAACTTTAATTCTTAGTCCCCTACCTGGTCGGAGAGGCGGGGAGCGGGCAATGCCTTCCTGGGTCGCCGTGCAGTAAGCTCCGGAGCGCTGTGGCCGCCGACTCCCAAAATTGCGGAGCTGGGGGCTGCGGGCGGCGCCGGTTGGAGCTCCGACCCCGGCACCTCTACCCCTGGCTGCGCAGCGCTCCAAATCCAGCGCCGCCCGCGGCCGGACGCCCGCAGCCCCAGCTCCACGATGTTGGGAGTCGGCGGCGTCGCAGCGCTGGAATACCAGCGGGGAGCGGGCAATGCCTTACCGGGTCGCCGTGCGGTAAGCTCCGGAACGCTGTGGCCGCCGACACACAACATCGTGGAGCTGGGGCTGCGGGCGTCCTGCCGCGGGCCGTGCTGGATTTAGAGCGCCGCGCAGCCAGGGGTAGAGTTGCCGGGGTCGGAGCTACAACCAGCGCCGCCCGCGGCCGCACGCCCGCAGCCCCAGCTCCGCGATGTTGGGAGTCGGCGGCCACAGCGTTCCGGAGCTTACTGCACGGCGACCCGGTAAGGCATTGCCCGCTCCCCGCCTCTCCGACCAGGTAGGGGACTAAGAATTAATGTTTCCCCCTTCACCCCCCCCTTCCCCCTTCACATAAAAGCCCTCCAAACTAACTGATAACATTTAAGCAATGATTTACAGATGTTTAAGTGTCTCCCCGGTCTCCGGGGAGGAGGCAGCCGCTACAATAGTACAGACCTGGGTTGACCGTGGGTCGTTTCGGTTCAAGTTTGGCGCCAAACGCGAGCTTTGGTGTGCAGAGGACATGCTGGAAAAAATGTCCGGTTTTCGGAGCTTTTCGGTTTCCGGAACTCCGGATAAAAGGTTGTGCACCTGTACTTGGCTAAGAGACTTGGCATTTAAACATGTGAAGGGCATGAATTTGATGTTCTCATCTGCAAAATATACCAGAAACTCTGGATCCCCTTTCAAGTTTTAATTACAAGCAAACAAATTTGCTACAATGCAAAAAAAAAAATCCAGATGTGGATGGATTCAAATTTTAAATGTAGTTATCTCAAATAATCTTATCTTTCTTTGCTCCTTCAATCTTTCACTCCCAAGTCTCCAATTTATCCACATTATACTGCATCTGCCATGCGTCTGCCCACTCACCCAACCTATCCAAGTCACCCTGCCGCCTCAGCATCTTCCTCGCAGCTCACACTGCCACCCAGCTTTGTGTCAGCTGCAAACCTGGAGATGTTACATTTAATTCTCTCGTTTAAATCCATCTATCTATCTGTATTACTAAAAGTCTGTTCTTGACTGGTTTTGGCCATCTGTGCTGCGATTTCCGAGAGAACGCCGCCACCTGCGGCCGTCATTTTTGGCCACCTTGCTCAGAGCCCCGCTCCACCGCAGGTGTGCCGAGGATTTTTCCCGTCGGTTAAAAATGACAGAGATATTAATGTTTTTACGAAATTCCCCATTCTCTCTTCTGCCCCCGCTGGCGGCAGGGGGGAGGGACTATAAAATCAGGAAGTGGTGTGCCACACTGTCTCTTCAAGATGGAGGAAGGCAGAGGGTCACGTTTCTCTGAACTGTGAATAACACTGAACACATGTCTACTCAAATGTAAGTGCCCTTAGTGGTTCTAAAATGTTTGCAGAATGTGTATTGGTTCTAAAGCTTGCAAAAAAAGTGTCTATTGGTTCTAAAGCTTGCAAAAAAGTGTCTATTGGTTCTAAAGCTTGCAAAAAAGTGTCTATTGGTTCTAAAGCTTGCAAAAAAAATGTCTATTGGTTCTAAAGCTTGCAAATAAATGTCTATTGGTTCTAAAGCTTTCAAAAAGTGTCTCTATTGGTCCTAAAGCTTGCAAAAAATGTCTATTGGTTCTAAAGCTTGCAAAAAATGTCTATTGGTTCTAAAGCTTGCAGAAAATGTCTATTGGTTCTAAAGCTTGCAAAAAATGTCTATTGGTTCTAAAGCTTGCAAAAAGTGTCTCTATTGGTTCTAAAGCTTGCAAAAATTGTCTCTATTGCTTCTAAAGCATACAAAAGGTGTCTATTGCTTCTAAAGCTTGCAAAAAATGTCTATTGGTTCTAAAGCTTGCAAAACAATGTATTGGTTCTAAAGCTTGCAAAAAAATGTCTATTGGTTCTAAAGCTTGCAAAAAAAATGACTATTGGTTCTTCAAGCTTGCAAAAAAATGTCTATTGGTTCTCAAGCTTGCAAAAAAATGTCTATTGGTTCTCAAGCTTGCAAAAAATGTCTTGGTTCTAAAGCTTGCAAAAAATGTCTATTGGTTCTAAAGCTTGCAAAAAGTGTCTATTGGTTCTAACGCTTGCAAAAAGTGTCTCTATTGGTTCTAACGCTTGCAAAAAGTGTCTCTATTGCTTCTAAAGCATGCAAAAAGTGTCTATTGCTTCTAAAGCTTGCAAAAAATGTCTATTGCTTCTAAAGCTTGCAAAAAATGTCTATTGGTTCTAAAGCTTGCAAAAAATGTCTATTGGTTCTAAAGCTTGCAAAAAATGTCTTTTGGTTCTAAAGCTTGCAAAAAAATGTCTATTGGTTCTAAAATGGTTCATACTAGCGCTCCAGAAAGTGCCCCCCCCCCCCCCCCACCCCCAGTTGGCTTGGGTGTGTCTTGGAATTGAAAGGCACTACTTACTGCAAATGGTGGCATGAAGTTGAAAGGCACTACTTACTGCAAATGGTGGCTTGGTTGCTTTGGCTTGAAGTTGAAAGGCACTACTTACTGCAAATGGTGGCTTGGGAGCTTTGACTTGAAGTTGAAAGGCACTACTTACTGCAGATGGTGGCTTGGGTGCAATGTCTTGAAGTTAAAATGCATTACTTACTGCAAATGGGGGTGTGGGTGCATTGGCTTGAAGTTGAAAGGCACTACTTACTGCAAATTGTGGCTTGAAGTTGAAAGGCACTACTTACTGCAAATGGTGGCATGAGGTTGACAGGCACTACTTACTGCAAATGGTGGCTTGGGAGCTTTGACTTGAAGTTGAAAGGCACCTCTTGCTGCTAATGGTGGCTTGGGTGTGGCTTGGGTGTAGTTTGAAGTTGAAAGGCACTACTTACTGCAAATGGTGACTTGGATGCAATGGCTTGAAGTTAAAAGGCATTACTTACTGCAAATGGTGGCTTGCATGCATTGGCTTGAAGTTGAAAGGCACCACTTACTGCAAATGGTGGCATGAGGTTGAAATGCACTACTTACTGCAAGTGGTGGCTTGGGTGCTTTGGCTTGAAGTTAAAAGGCACTACAGTAAATACACTTCCTGTTTGCACTGTATATTGATTTTAGATAAAACGCTACCACTTACGGCTGTGATTTTTGGCCATCTTACTCAGTCCCCCTCCGCTGAGCAGATGCAGAGAATTCTTCCCATGAATGACAAATAAAAGTGCAGAACGTATCAATTTTATCAACTTCATTGCCAACTTGCACCATGCCCCAAATTCACTTGGACCATCTTTGTCACCTCTCTCCCATTTCTTGATCTCTCTGCCTCTATTTCAGCAGACAATCTCTCCACTGACATCTACTGCAAACTAACTGACTTTCACAGCTACCTTAAAACCATCCCCACCCCATCTGTTGCAAAGGCACCATCCCTGTCTTGCAGTTTCTGCACCTCTGCCACATCTGCTCTTGAGAAGTGGTTTTCCAATCTAGGACATCAGAGATGTCCACTTTCTTCAACCATCCTGTAGAAAAGGAAACCTCACCCGTATCTCCCCATTTTCCCACAGTTCTGCTCTCAGCCCCTCACCCCAGAGACAGAATAGGGAGACAATTGGCCTGGTCAATGCTTTTCGCCCACCAGCCCTCACTTAATTCTCAGTCATATCCACCAGCTTCAACATGATCCCACCATTGGTCATTTTGCCCCGCCCCTTTTATGCTGTGACGTCCGCCGTGACTCCGTGATTTGCTCAATTCTTCCCCCCCCCCCATCCTCCCTGCACACAGGCATTTTCCCCAGGGAAGTGACATTTGTCCCAAGCACCATTTATTGACCCCTGTGGCAGTTCCAAGTGCGACAGGTTTACTCCCACCTTCTCCAATCTTGCCTTTTGCCTGTGGCGCTCTCAAGGTGGCCCACTCTACATTAGTGAGATCAAGCGTAGGCTGGATGACGGTTTTGCTGAACACATGCTCTATCCATCAGAGCCTGCTGGAACTTCAGCTTGCTCATCGTTTTATTTCCTCTTCCCAATCCCATACCAACCTTTCTGCCCTCTACCTCCTCTATTGCTGGAGTGAGGCCCAAATAAGAGTGTGAGAACGGCACCCCCCTGGTTTGCTTGGGTTACCTCCTCCCCAATAGCATGAATGTTAAATTCTCCAATTTCTGGTACTCCCTGTTTGCATACACCTTTCTTTCCACGTCCCTTGCCCCTGTCAACCGGTTCCTTACTATCCTCCATCTGCTCACCTTCTGCTCCTTACTCTTGGATCCCTATTTTTCTTTCCTCTTTCCCCACCCCCCCCCCACCCCACTTTTTCCCTTCTACCCAACTTTCCCCTAGCTCTATATATCACTCCTCATCTTTCTTGAATTTGCCAACTATATCCAATTGTGTTTACCCTAAAGTAATAATATCTGATTAATTTTAAATTCAAGAACAGACTAGATATTTGGCTTTATCACATGAAGAAATGAAAAACTGTCTCCACCATGCCAAAACTATGGACCAACAACAACAAAGAGGAACAACTTTTTAAGATAAATAAAAATCATTGTCCCTAAGTGCTTGTTTCTTCACAACCCTGTCCAAAGTATACTACTTAGCTCTGAAGAGATTTAAAGCTTCAAGATTTTATCAAGTTTTAATTAAAGTAACGCTCTGAAATTTTGGACAAAATGTAATGATGGTGGTTTATAAAATACTTTCATGTTGTGTGGAGGGGCAGTTTACAAGGATGTTATGTCAAGATGTCCCAAGCATTAACAGAAGGAGCTGGGACTGCTCCGTAGGAATCCAGTAACTTCAAAGTGGAACCTGAAATCAATTAGTGAGAGGGGGAGGGTATTTTCCTCCTTGATATCTTAGAACCAGGTTTGGCAATCTTGGGGTCGGGGTACAACATGTAGGATGCAGATGAGGAGAATTTATTCCATCAGAAGGCAGAGTGACCTGTGGAATGTATCTACCAGAGAGGGTGGGTGAGACTCGTGCTTCTGTCTGTGATTTAGGAAGGAATATTTCTGGGCATAAAAAAACATCAGTGGATAGGGGGAGAGCGTGGGAACATGATATTAAGATAGAGAGTCGGCAAGTGAGCGGAAGAGCAGTCTTGGAGTTGAAAGCCTGCTCCTAGTTTTCTATTTTTGTTAGGATAACTGGCGCAAACTTGATTGCAAGACTTAATTGCAGCAGGATATATTAAAAAGAAAATGAAATACAAATACAAAAAGCAAAGCACCATTTAAGAATGGTGCACAAATTGAGATAGAACACAAAAAAAATCTCCTAATCCATATGTGCTGAGATTACCAAGTCCCTACGTAAGGAATGAGAAAACATATTTCTGGTCACCAGCCGTCAAGTATGTAGACAGAATGGAAGTGGGAGATGGAAAAGATAAGCAGCGATGAATGTGACCACAATTATTTGCATGAAGCATCAACTTCCAGACAGCCCTTTAATTGATTGAAAATGGTCTCACTGACAACATTATTGCATTGGGGCCAGACTATTACAACCCACTGAATAATGACATATGAATAAACTGGGCATTAATGGACATCTTTGCCACTTACTTCATTTTGAATGCGGTGATGGTTATTTTAAAACAAAGCTGCTTTTAATGGTTTCAAAGCTATATTCGTTTAACCAACACCCTCAATTTTTCCTTCTTTGAGGTCTCTTTTTAAAACAAAACTCAAGTCAATGAATATAAGATATGGTTGGGCAATTTTAAATTATGCTGATTAAACACAATTTATTAGCACAGGAAATTTTGTGCCAGGAATAACGAGTTCATGGTCAGGTCGGGCGGAGTTCATGTAATCCCGTGCTACCTGCTCCATGGTCGGATAGTCTCCCCCATCTGGTTTGCCAGGTGAGGAGGGGGTTGTGGACCCCCAGCAGGACCAAAAACAAAACCTGTCAAAGGGCGGATGAGCTTCCAGGGAGCCAACGGCCATCCACATTTCAGTAGAAGTTGCGATCACTGTCGTACATAGCATTGTAAGGAATGATGATCAAGCACACACACCAAAATCCTATATTTCCAGCAGCGGAAGTCCGCAGGAACTGGGGGACAGAGATGTGTGGTGCGTCCGTCACCGTTCCCGTTGGAAACCAGCACCACTGCGTCGCTAATGTTTTCAACGATGATGAATGAATAACGTTATTAATCATCTACCAAATAATCAACGGTGACGTTGAAAATCCAAACTACTGCAATAGACTATAGTGAAGGGAAGGTTTGAATGAGACCTATTCAGAAGAGGGTTGGCATCTGAAGGATCTGTAACCAATGAAGCAGTGAAAGGTTATTGAGGCAGGTACTATGACAACATTTAAAAGATATTTGTACAGGTACATGAATAAGAAAGGTTTAGAGGGATATGGGCCAAACTCGGGTGGTTGGGTCCAGCATAGATGGGGCATCTTGGTGGGCCTGGGCAAGTTGAGCTGAAGGGCTTGTTTCCATGCTGTCGGACTCTATGACTGCCTGGCCCCTTTTAGTTTGCTTTTTCTTTCAATGTTAATTGTTCAGAGAACAATAGCATCCACATGCACACCAGGCCCAAGAATCATAATGTACAAATTATATTAATGGGATATGATTTTTCATCATGCATTGATACTCAGTGTATTAAACTGATATTGGGAATAGCTATAAGCATGCACTTGCTTGCTTTAGACTAAGTCTTCCATGAGGGGGTATTGCACTGTTTTGTTTTCCATGTGTGTGTAAATAGTCAGAGAGATACAAATGGCTGGTTGATGGTGCTACACACAGGCCATTCAGTCCCATTGGCCAGTTTGACCATCAACCTGTCATTTACACTAGTCCATATTTGATTCCACCCGCACTCTCATCAGTTCTCTCATTGTTCTACCACTCATCACATACTTGGGGCAACTAACCTACTAATCAACAAGTCTGTAGGATGTGGGGGAAACCCATGCGACCATAGAATTAATGTGCACACTTCACACGGACAGCACCAGAGGTCGGGTTTGAACCTGTGTGTCTGATGCTGTGAGGCAGCGGCTCAATGAACTGGAGCATTGTGTTATGAGTTGATGCAGGTATTAAGTAAATCAAAAGTGAATTGCTGGAATAAAGATCAGTAATGCTGATAAGTTGATGATTACATTTGGTCCCTTCTTCAGTCTTTGCTATTTCAATTTAAGTTTTGTGCCTTTTTATATACAATGTACAAATTCTCTGCAGTTGAAATTAAATACTCATAAACCTGTATTTCCTTTTACTGTAAAAATTGACCCTGAAGTGTTCTTGATTTTAGAGACTGCAACTATGAGAAGTTTACAAATACAATACCAAAGATATATAAATCTTAACCATTAATTAAGCCTTGGAATTTGAAAGCATTCTTAAATGATGGATCGCAGGCAGAATTATATGGCTGAAGGGCATTGATCCTCATTTTGCAAAACCTTGACATTTGTTGCAGTTCATTTGAAAAAAATATCATCCAATGCATCAAAAATTCAGGTGTGGATGATGGTACAAAAAAGTAACGTCAGGTTTTGATGTTTAGTTCTTGAAATGTCTAACAATGTCCTCTCCATTTTTAGCAGCACCTTGGCTACAACTTAAAACTGTCTTTTTGCTAATCTTTCCCAGTTCTGACGAAGGGTCTTTCATGTGAATCTTAAGCCAGGTTTCACAAATCGCTGAAAATCTGGAATGTAATATGAATGTGACCAACACACCACTGCACCCTTTAGCTCCTGACAACAAGAGCTCTGTGTTCCTTAACTGAATTTAATAGCCAGTGGAGTATTTTCAAAGTAGCCCTGGCACTTGTTTTCTGTACTTGGTATTTACTGTTTTTTTTATAGCAAAGCCACATAATAAGTAGCTAAAGAATAGTTACTCATGAGTTGTAGTTTTGCTTAGTTCATTGAAATTATTGAAACTCCCTGATGGATGTTGGTGGGAGAAATACATAACCAGTGGTTAGAGGGAATCGATACTGAAAGCATTTTTCACCAAAAATATTCCCCTAGTTATCGCTGCTTTGTTTTTAATCTGTAACCAACCCAGTTCTGACTTGGTATTATTACTTGCTTGCCTCGCTGTGGAAATTGACTGAGCAATTTGATCCCACATCTTCGTCAATAAAACATCTGTACACACAACACAATTGCACAAGGCTCTATCTTTCCCTTGCCCCTTGTGAGTAGGACTAACCTCCACCTCCCTTAGTAGCACTATTGATATTTCATGGTCAAATATATAGGCATTGAGCCTAAAACATATTTTATGTTCAATTATGTTCTTTTAAAAGAAAACACACATTTCTAGCAACTTTTATTCTTTGGCCAGTGGTTGTGATACACAAGTCTATTAAATTCCTCCCTTAATTTATAACGACTGCAGAAGCATTCATTTTAGCAGAAAATTTTAGTTGTTCCTTGCAGTCCTAGGGGAACATAAGGATATTCCTAATGCATGTAAGAAATAGAAAACAATAGCTTTATTATGCTCCATTACTGAATAACTGTCCTGTTGTGTCAAACAGATTGTGATTGGCCTGCTCTAAACAGATACGCAAGGCTTCTTGAATTAGAAAGAATGCAGTATATAATATGTAGAGGATGTATAACCAGTAAGTAGTCTATTTAATTATACTCTATTATTCTGCCACATGCAACTAAATCTGAATTGTTTTTAGATTCCATCCTGGAAATTATAGATTATGTTTGTGTAGCCTGCCAATGACACAGAAATTGGTGCTAGGGAAAGTACATCGGTGCATAGTGCTGAAACATCTGGTGTTTATTTCTTCATGATCAAGAGGAAGAGAAACCAAAGTGTGGATAGCGGGGGGAAAAATGGGTAGCAAACTATTGATTATTCAGAACTAACTCAAATTATTTTATTCAAATTTTGAAGTATTTCTTTGTGATTTAAAAACACAAAGATGGTGGAAATTTTCAGCAGGTCAGGCAGCATCTTGGCACATCTGTAACTTCTAAATCATTTTCTTTTTCCACAGATGATTTCTGAGAATTTCATGAATGTTCTGTTTTCATTAAAGGTTTCTGGGATCTTCTGTTCTTTTTGTCTTTAAAATTTAAAGTGGTGCATTCCAGACTGTAACCACTTGCTGTGATTTAACAAAAAATGTCACCTTAGCCCATTACCTTCATTCCATGATCCTTATTATTGGTTTCACCACCAGTGGGAATGTTTTTTGTTCTCTCTCAACTGTCTTTCTTCTTCATGGTTTCAAATATATCCCAATAGATCCCATCAGAACCTCCTCCGAGTCAACTCCAGTTTCTCAGGTTTTCCAATGAGGTGCATGGGAGGTCAGGACTGCACTCTAATTGATAAGAGGACCGTTCAGTTGCCTGTTAACAACTGGGAAGAAACTGTTCCAGAATCTGGAGGTATGCATTTTCAAACTTCTGTAACTCTTGCCTGAAGGGAGGGGAGAGAAGAGAAAGTGAGGCAGGTCCTTGATTATGCTGGCAGCCTGCCGAGGCAGCATGAACTATACATTGAGTAAATGGAAGGGAAGTTGGTTTATGTGATGGTCAGGGCTACGTCCACAACTTTCTTGCGGTCAAGGATAGAGCTGTTCTCAAACCAGGTGATGATGCATCCCAAGTGTACTTCATAAAGAAAATTAACTCAATTCTGGTCACCTAAAAGTAAGCTATTTCTCAATCAAAGTGGAATCTTTCAAAATCAAGGCCGTAGAACACCACCTACAGCACCGTTTGCTCTGTCTTGGAGACCCCAGGAAAGTGAATTGTAAACTCTATGCTTGGGCATTATTTATACAAGGAACATTCGGTTTTCGTCCAAGGAACATCACTTTTCTTGGTAGACACAAAATGCTGGAGTAACTCAACGGGTGAGGCAGCATCTCTGGAGAGAAGGAATGGATGACGTTTTGGGTCATGACCCTGAAGAAGGGTCTCGACCCGAAACGTCGCCAAGTCTGAAGAAGGGTCTCGTCCCGAAACGTCGCCCATTCCTTCTCACCCGCTGAGTTACTCCAGCATTTTGTGTCTACCTTCGATTTAAACCAGCATCTGCAGTTCTTTCTTAAACACTTTTCTTGGTGATGATTTTGTATCTTAAACTGTTCCTTGGGGGGAAAAATGTGAGGAAAGTGCTTTGTTTGATTATGTCTCTGGACTTGTTGTCCTGAATGCAGTTGTTAAATTTTAATCTGTTCAAGATGTGTTCTAAGCAATAGCTCATGCAAAAACAATCTTTGTTTTCTGTAATAACAAGTCGTAGATTCATAGTAATACAACATGAAAACTGGCCTTTTGGCTTAACTTGCACGCGCTGACCAAGATGCCCCATCGACACACCTTCCCGCATTTGGCTCATATTCCTTAAACATTTCCTATCCATGTACCTGTCCAAATGTCTTTTAAATGTTGTAATAGTACCCGACTCATCTACCTCCTCTGACTGTTTGTTCCATATACCCATGTGGAAAAAGTCACTCCTCGGGTTCCTATTAAATATTTCCCTTCTCGCCTTAAACCTGTGTCCTCTGGGCATGGGTCCGCATGATTTTATACACCACTATAAGATCACCTCTCTTGCCTCCTGTGCTCCAGGGGATAAAGTCCTAAAACACTTTTTAGATAATTTTACTATCTGAAATAAGTATATAATAAAGGGAAATTGTTTATTCCGTGGCAAATTACTTGACCAGCGACTAATTATGTGAAGTTCTGGATTCTGATGACTTTGACATTATCATTGAAAGATGGGTTCAAGTAGGAATGAAGTGAATGGAAAGATTCCCATATTGCAATATTTGTATTTACTTTTTGCCAATACCTCCTTCATGTTTGTGTTTTTGAGACCTGTGCCATTTATTGCAACCACTTTTCAACAATAACCTGTGCTCTTTTCAGGTATGAGGTATCACTGGCAAGGCTGCATGTATCCCTTGTTGCCCTTGAGAAGGTGGTGGTGAGCTGCCACCTTAAACTGGTGAAGGTACTCCCGTGGTGTGATTGGGTAGGGAGTTCCAGGAGGTAGACTGGCAAAGAAGAGGTGATATATTTCCAAGACAGGATGGTTGCAACGTGGAGAGAAGCATGCAGATGGCGGTGTTCCATTTTCCCCTTATCTTTTTGATAGTGCAGTTCCAACCTCATAAATTGTCATCAGAGAAACTTCGACATGAGGCTAAACTGCATGCTGTAACTTATACATTGTGATCTTTGGTGAGAGAGGCAATCAATGTTTAGGGTGTTTGGAGCAGTGATAATTACACAGGCTGCTTTGTTCTGGATGTTATTGAGCTGCTTAAGAGTTGTTGCAGCTGCACTCATCTAGACAATTGGAAGTTTTCCATTAACTCCTGACTTGGGACTTGTCAATGTGGAAAGGATTTAGGTGTCGGGAGATGATTTACTTGCTAGAGGATACCCAGCCTCTGACATCTTCTAACTATGATATTTATGTGGCTGATCTAGTTGTGTTTCTGATAATTGGTTACCCCCATGATATTGATGGTGGGGGACTCGGGCATTGAATGAGAAAGGAAGATCATTAGCCAGAAAATGCATCTCATTCTTTTTTTTAGTTTCTCTGTTAGTTCCACGGAATTAATTACACAACGAAAGCAAGGCACAAATTGTTTAAAGCTGAGCAATTTTGCCCAGCAACATGGCATTAATGTTTTATTGTACTGCCGTTACATTGTTTAGCATGCTATCCACAGTGGTATATATACACACCAAACTTTTTTTCTCCCGTTATGTACTATGTTTACATATTCTATTGTGCTGCAGCAAGCAAGAATTTCATTGTCCTATCTGGGACATATGACATATCTTGAAGAATATATTTTTTATTTGACCCATCTACAGTATTAATACTTCTTAACATTTTACTTTTGATTCTTCAGAAGTTACAAATGCTCAGATTTCTATATTTTCTTGCAACATGAAAGCAGGCTGATTGGGTCCATCGAGCCTGTTGTTTCAAGGAACAATCTCCATAATTTCCCCATACTTTATTCTCGATAACCATCAACACAAGCACCTCAACGCTGTGTGCTCAGTTTATCTGCTCTACTGTCTCTATACCCATGACTATGTAGCCAGACGTGGCTCCAATGCCATCTTTACATTTGCTGTTGATACTGCCGTTGGTGAATGAATAATGGGTAATGATAAGTCAGAGTAAAGGAGAGGGATTGATAATCTGATTAATGGTGCCCGAACAACAATCTCGCTCTCAACTTTGGCAAGTCCAAGGAGCTGATTATTGAATTCAGAATAGGAAAGCCGCAGATCCACGAACCTCTCAGGACCGCAGTGAAGCGATGAACAGCTTCAAGTTCCTGGGTGTGCGTATTTCTGAAAATCTATACGGGACTCAGCACGTCGATGCAATCATAAACAAAGCCCATCAACACCTCTACTTTCTTAAAAGATTGAGGAGATTCTGAATTTTTGCCAAATGTTCCATCAAACCTTTGCAAGTGTACAGTTGGGAGCATACTGACTGGTTGCTTCACACCAAGTTGGGTAACTCGAATGTCTAGGAATGAAGAAGGTTGCAGAAAGTGATGGACATTGCCCAGTCCATCACATGTACTGATATTCCTTCCAATAAAGTACAAGAGGTGCTGCCTCAAAAAAAGCAGCTATTATCATTAATGATACACACCACACTCTCTCATCTTGCCACTGCCAGTGGGAGGGGAAAAAGATACAGGAACCTGAAAGCTGGCCCATAAGTTCAAAAACACCTTATTTCCAGCAAGCATCATGCTCTTGAACCACCCTGAACAACTCTAACCACTAGTTCAGTAACTATGATCTGCTATGGAGTTTGTATTGGTCACACTTTGGAATTTGGACTATTATGGTCTGATTACCTAGTACAGGTGCACAACCTTTTATCCGAAGATCCAAATAACGAAAACCTCCGAATAGCGGCCATTTTTTCGGTCCTTGAAGAAAGGTCCTTGAAAACGTTCACCGAGGGCGGCCCGCAGAGGTGACAGCGGAACCTCCGGTCGGTCCTCGAAGAAAGGGGAACTAAATCCCCATTCATAAAAGAGAAGGTGAGGGTATATTGCGCTGGAGGGTTAATAATTGACAATATGCTGCTGCCTGCCCGCTGAGTTAAAACGTTCCCACGGTAGACTCACGATACGCAGTGTTTCGTGAGTCTTGCGGGAACTTTTTAACTCAGCGGGCAGGCAGCAGCAGATTGTCGCTCGCTTCAGTTTCACCCCACCTACACCCCTCTGCTTCCCGGCCATGTGTGTGACCCCTTCCCTCCCCTCTCCAGCTCCCCACCCATTGCACCGGCGCGGGGGCTTTGCACTGTCTTCAAGTCGGCGATGCCAGCAGGACCAAAGATCTTATAGCTCCGCTATAGGATCTTTGAGCAGGACCGTGCCAGTCACCGGAGACGTCAGGACCAACGGGACACCGACCCCCAGGCCCACTGCAAGCACGGAGATCCCAGAGACCCACCGCCAGCAGCAGCCCAGCCCCGTTCCAACCCCAGAGGAAAACTGCAAACTGGCCGGAGACGTCAGGACCACCAGAAGCCGTTCCCCGAGCTGCGCCCCTTCATCGGGACACCGACCCCCAGGCCCACTGCAAGCACGGAGATCCCAGAGACCCACAGCCAGCAGCAGCCCAGCCCAGCCCCGCTCCAACTACAGAGGAACCTGGGTTGCGGATGACGGGGCGCAGCTCGGGGCGTCGTAGGGGCCCATCGGGGAGCGGGTTCCTGTTGGTCTTGACGTCTCCGGCCACCTGCCATCCTCCGGGAACTGTACCGCCCTTGCAGGAGAGTGGGGTTGTTTGCTGTTGCAGAGGGAGGGGGCAAGGGCGGTACAGTTTCCAGTCTCAGCTCCAGTCCAGGGGGGTCTCATCGGGACACCGTCCCCCAGGCCCACTGCAAGCACGGAGATCCCAGAGACCTACAGCCAGCAGCAACTCCAGCCCAGCCCCGCTCCAACTCCAGAGGAACACGTAGGGGCAGAAGCTGATGGTGTGCAAGGTACGTCTTGTTCTTGGGGTGGCGGATGAGGGGGCGCAGCTCGGGCTGTGGGCAAACTGCCACTTGTCGCCGTAGCGGCCCATCGGGGAGCGGATTCCTTTGGAGGGGGAGGGGGGTATTGTGCTGTTTGATCGCCCCCTGCTATCCCAGGGACAGGGAGACACAGCGGCTTTTTAGACTGGTGGGCAATCACTTCCAAAGTTCTGCCCACAGTCAGTACACCTCTCCTACACTGCATTTCATACAAACATTTATTCTGCAAGAAAAAACTACATTGAAGACTCAAACTCGCGATCGAGTAACTGCCGGGATCAAGGCGCAAACTCGCGACCTTGCGGATATGAGCCGAGCACTCTACCACTGAGCCAGCCATTAAAATCTACGCTAAAAAAATTCCATTCCGAAGACCGACAAATTCTGAATTACGAAAAGTGTCTGGTCCCAAGGCTTTCGGATAAAAGGTTGTGCACCTGTATTACAGATTATTAATTTATTGTATTATTGGTTATTGTGTGTTTATTTGTGTGATTTGCATTTGTGGGCCTGTAAAACTGCAGCAAGTAAGAATGTCATTGTTTTGTTGCCAGTACATATGACGATTGAACACTCATGACACATGATTCTCCAGGTCTGCTCCCAGATTCAACATGAAACATGTACAATAGGGACAATTGACGGTGGCAAATTGGTCTATCATCCTGCTCATCTTTGGGATGCAGGAGGAAGCCTGGGAACATGGCGGAAACATTCAGAAATATGGGACAACTGCAAACTCCCTATAGTCAGCACTGGAGCTCAGGTTTGAATCGGGGTTGCTGAAGCTATGATAGCTCAATTAGCTGAACCTCCTCTGCTGCCAATTTCTCATGAATCACTCTAATATGTATCAATAGAAGTCTGCTTTGACAGAATATGTATTTTTACAGGATTGCTGTCATTGGGAATCTGGGGTATATTATTAGAATCAACTATTGATTAAAATATTGATTTACTTTGGGAGCTCAATAGTAGTAATGTCAACAGTTGTAAAAGTACACATTAAGTACAAACTTGTGTAAGAAAGAGCTGCAGATGCTTGTTTACACCGAAGATAGACACAACATGTTGGAGTAACTCAGCGTGTCAGGCTGCATCTTTGGAGAATAGGAATAGGTGATGTTTCGGATGAAGAAGGGTCTCGAATTGAAACGTCACCTATTCCTTTTCTCCAGAAATGCTGCCTGACCTGCTGAGTTACTCCAGCATTTTGTGTCTATCTTAACTTCTTAAGTACAAACTTGTTAGATTTCACACATAAATGGGAAATAAATGCACATGCTCGAAATAAAGAGCAGTTCAGGCAGCATCAATGGAGAGAAAAATTATTCATGTTTTGGATTGATAAGCTTTCAAGAGAACTGGTACTTAGGTTTCAAAGGAGAATGGTTACTCACCTATAGTAACTAATATTTAGAAAATAATGTACGCCATTAAGTATTGTTTTGAGTACTGTAGTTAGTTGATGTGAGCGAGTTCTCAACTTTCTGCACACTTTAATGCACTGAACATATGGTTTATGTAGCATATTAAAATATTTAGATGCATTCCAGATGTTGCAACGAGATGACTAATCTTCACCTAAACAGGCATAATAAAATCTCACCAGGAAAGTTGAGCATGTGGTTTTCCTATGGTGTTTAACTGCTTTAAAAACATACCAAATGGGAAACATGATGGTATATCTCCCCATAAAAAACACTGATATGCAGTCCCATGGAGTTAATTGGTACCATTGACAAAATGGGCAAAGCCATAAGATTCTACTTTAAGATGTAAAGATGTGAGAGTTACAGCATTTTAGGTAAACAGTAGTAAATCTTTATAAAACATCTTAAATTTTAGGAGCATCTTGATTAATTAAGCACTATAAAGTGTACTAATAAAATTTACAAGTAATTGATTTGCTGCCTCTGATGTCATGTAATTAAGCATTGTGGCTCATGGTGGCTGTTCTAACTGATAAACTGACCTAAAGGCATAACACACCGACCTCCAGAAATATGAAATAACATCAAAATGGTGGACTTGCTTAGTGGGTCAGACAGCATTGTGGAGATCAAAATAGAGCTAATATTATCGGTTAATGGCCTTTCATTAGGACTGGAAAAGTGTTAAAAATGACATTGTAATATGTTGACAAAGGATGAATGGAGAAATGTTATAGTGTTCTGTGCTAGTTGATCAATGAAATAGTAATCCCTGTTCTCCATATTACAACTTTGCTATTCTCGCCCACTTCAAAGACCGACTCCCTATTGGAATTGGATCCATTACCAAGGAATAGATAGCTATTTAATCTTCACACACGAAGAGGGGTCAATAAGGCACCTTCACGCTCTGTGCCCATGCCATTCTGGGGATAGCCCTCAGTCCACATTGGTTCTTTGTCCATGGACCTACTGTAGTCTGGAATTTTCACATAATGAGAAAACTTACTGGAGTAAAGATTCTCATGCACTGACATTGCTGGATCACACAAATGTGTGGCGGCCAAATTATCTTCTCATGTCGTACAAGCATTCCTCTTTTGGCCGGCTGACAATTGGAGATCCAATGGTGGTCTGAAGAAATGCAAGAAAATGGCAGCATACCTTAAGAATATAGTTACTGACTTCAAAAGTTAGGGGATTCAAGCCATCATTGGGTCTTGGTTGCACAGCATTCTCCATTATCTTGGAGTTGGCTTTAAGTAAAAATGTCCTGCCCTAAATGCTTGAAAGAGAGTGAGAAGGAAGGATGGGGAGTAATCTGTGTCTTCTTTGAATGGGTTTATAGTTCCATAATTAGACTGCTGGGTCATCTCAGAACCTAAAGCTACATTGATAATTTGATAAATTGACAAATAGAGAATTTTGCTGATGTGTCCATGGTCACGACTGATTAAATTAGGATAAAGAGGGGGCTGTTTCCAGGACCAAGGAATTTTGATTAACATTTTGGGCAAAAAGGTACAAGGGAGATATGAGAAAGGTTTTATTTCCATTTGGAATAGTTTGGAATCTCTAGCTTGAAAGGGTTGACTACAACAAAGATCGGCATTTTTAAAATAGTTTGCAGTGCTATGGTGAAAGGTGGGGAATGGAACTTACACACTTGTTCTATTTGGAGCCAGCATATAAGATGAATGGCCTCCTGTGTCTTAAAAATATATTGTTCTGTGATGGTCGTATGTAATAACGGGTAGCAATGGGAAAAGTAATAAAGCAACAGATGGTTTTGGAGGGGGTGTAAATGGGAAAAGCAAAAACATCTGAAATTGGTTGCATTCAACCTGAAGCCAGAAGGCAGCATTGCAACTAATCCAAAGGTGAGGTGTTGATCCCCAAGCTCCTTTTGAACAATGCAGGAGACTGAAGAAGTGGGTCAGAGTGGGAATGATGCAGAGAATTAAAATGTCAAACAACTCAAAGTCCTGTTTACGGACTGAGCGGAAGTATGTTTCATGCCTGAAACAAACTACGTTATATTTCCCCAACACAGAGAGACTACATCTTGAGCAGTGGGTACATTATTCTCAATGGGAAAAAAAAATCTTGTAAATGTCTGATTCAACTGGAAAGCATGTGGAAACCCTTACAGTGGGAAAGGAGAAGATAAAAGCAGGTATTGGATATCCTTTGGTTACACAGGAAAGTGCTGTGGAAAGGAAGAGGATTGTTGGAATTGATTGAACCGTGGTATTTTTGAGAAAATAGCCTTTCAAATGTTGGAAAGAAGGGGAAGACAATTTTGTTGTCCAGTTAATGGATGTGGCTTTGCAGGGTGAGCCAATATTTACTTACCCATTGATAGACACAAAATGCTGGAGTAACTCTGAGACAGGCATCATCTGTGCATTTTGTTAACTTGAAACATCCCTCAGTACCCTTGAGAAGGTGGTAGTGGGCTGCCTCCTTGAACTGCTGCAGTCCTTGAGAAGTGGGTTCCCTCTTCTCACTGTTCGGGAGGAAGTTCCTGCAATTTTACCCAGCAATGGTGAAGGAACACCAATATTTTTCTAAGTCAGTATGATGTGTCATTTGGAGGACAATTTACAAGTGGTGATGTTCCCATGATTTTCTTGCCAATTTACTTCCTGCCGGAAGTATAGATCTTTTCCATGGCGACCTTTTTGTACTCGTGGGCATTTTTTAACATATTGAAAAAACGGCGCGACCTAGCTGAGGCCTCGAGTACGCGGAGACCACTCTCGAGCATGAAGGAGAGTTACGAATACCTCCGATGACCTCGTGTCGACCATGCTGCGAGTATGAGTCGAGGGTAAACGTGCCAGAGCTCGCGGATGAGGTCACCCAAGTGGGACAGGCCCTAAAAGTTATCTTAAGGAGTCATCAATGGTGCTGAACTTTCTAAAATCATCAGCAAACATCTCTGCTTCTGACCGTACAATTTAAGGAAGGTCATTGATAAAGCAGCTGAAGATGGTCGGGTCTAGTGAACTATCCTGAGGAACCACTGCACAGATAATTGACCTCCAACAGCTACAACTTTGTGCTACCAACCAGTGTAGGATTTATTCCCCTTGATTGTGATTGACCCCAGGACTCCTTGATGCCATACTTGATCAAATGCTGCCTGATGTCAAGGGCAGTTGCTTGCACTTCACCTTTGGAATGCAGTTCATATGACTATTTTGGTCCAACATTATCATGAAGTCAGGAACTTGGTGACTTTAACAGAGCTCAAATTGAGCTTCTGTGAGCAGGTTGTTGCTAAGTGCGGCTTAATTATCTTGTCATCACTTTGCTGATTATTGAAAGGAGACTAATGGGACAGTAATTAACTGGGTTTGATCTTTCATGCCTTGTAAGAACAAGTCAATTTCCCCACTGTTGGTAGATGCGAATATTGTAACTGTATTGGAACAGCTTGGCCGAGACATTGTAAGTTTTGGAAGGTAAATCTTCAGTACTATTGCCAGACTGTTGCCTTTAAACATTTCTTGGTATCAGAAGAAGTTAATCAAATTGGTAGAAGACTGGAATCTAATATTCTGGGGACCATTGGAGGAGGCTGAGATGACTTTGAGTTTAGTTTATTGTCACACGTACAATGAAAAACTTTTGTTGCATGCAACGTGTCAGCGGAAAGACAATACATGATTATAATTGAGCCATCCACAGTGTGCAGATAGCACAGATACATGATGAAGGGAATAATGTTTAGTGTAAGGTGAAGACCGAACAAACAGTTTGTGCCTTGTGCTGCTCCTTGTTTGCACTTTGTTCTTTGAATTAGTGTTGATCTCCCGATGTGATGGAGATGGTAGAGAAGGAAACGTGTTTAGTCTAGTTAAGATTAGAGATACAGTGCGGAAACAGGCCCAGCGAGTCTGCACCAACCATGGGTCCCCATTACTCTAGCACACACTACACACTAGGGACAATTTATAATTTTGACTGAAGCCAATTAGCCTACAAACCTGCACATCTTTGGAGTGTGGGTGGAAATCGGAGCATCCAGGGAAAACCCACATGGAGAGAAAGTAGAAACTCCATGCAGACAGCACCCGTTCTCAGGATCGACTCTGGGTCTCTGGAGCTATAAGTCAGCAACTCTACTGCTGCACCACCGTGCCACGTCATGCTTAGAGGTCCTCAAGGTAACACATCTTTTGATTGTGTTATTGGAGTGAAAATGAGAAAACAAATTGACTGAGAGGGAAGCTTCTTCATAGTGCATATCCCCAGCCCATAACACTTCTAGGTGCTTCTGACATCTACATTCATAGTTTTGAAATCTCTAAACTTGCGTTTCCTGTACGTATCCTCTTAATATTTTTGTCCTAACCTTTCCCGTCTCATTCATTTATCACCCCATCACAATTTTGCTTCTTGATTAACAATGCCTTGATTTGGTAATTCTCCCTCAAGTAAATCTCGTTTCTTCTTGTGTCATTTCCATTCCCGGCCTCTCTGACTCACCAAGATATCTATGGTTAGAAAGTAAATTGAAGCAGATGCTGGAAATCTGAAAGAAAAACTGAGAATGCTGGAAATAGTTAGCAGTGGATTCAGTATCTATGAAGATGGAAATATAATTAATGTTATATGATGAAACTCCAGTGAAATGCCTTGTATTATTTTACTACATTAAAAGAGCAACAGAGAAATCAGGTGTGGAGATGGTTTTTGGATGAGAGTTTATAACTTGCTCAACCTAGGAATCAAATGCACACTATACTTTTGATAGCATGTTGTTGTCTGCAGCTGAGGCATTTGTGATTTTAGGGGAAATAGGAAGTCAACTATAATGCGTTTCCATTCTTTTTTGCTGAGAATGCCTCTTGTTTAAATTGTAATGGTGACTGGCTAGCAATACATAATGTGTTTCATCAGGTTCTCTTAAGTTGGGGACCAGATGTGAGTATGGGCGGGTGTAAAGAAGGTGGAATGATCTAAATATTTGTTTGCTTTTCCACCACCCAGTTACCTTTCTCCCCCCACTCTTTTTCTTCTACTCCCACTTGCCAAAGAATATTTATTATCTCATAACCAGGTATAATAAGGTGTGTATAAATAAAGCCATATGGTCTGTTCAATGTTATGCGCCCTACTTAAATGAGAAACAATGTTATTGCCAATTATAAAATAACTTTATTTAATAAGATGTTTTGTTAATGCACAGCGAACCATTTATAATTTAACTTAACTGCTATGCTCTACTTTTGTTGCTATTAATTTAAGACTGATTGGGAAAAACTGCACTGAAATGTTTAAATTCTTATTTCCATTCATGAGCAGCTTTTGCTTAATTTAAATTATTGACTTTTCTGATGATTGAAAAGTGCTTTACTTGATTGCACACATGGCAGAGAAAGTTCATCCAGTGAAAAGATTATTTTTCTCAAATTACGTGAGGAGAGAGTGAGAGAGGAAGAACTTTCATTTTTGTTCCTAGACTTAATCAGTTAGAAAGAAAATTGGATTCATTTAGTTCCAGTGTCTTTGTGGGGGTCAGCTGTAGAGGTCCCAAGTGGAATCTTATTAGTAAGCAGTGGTAACAAAAGAATTTGCAAAAGCATTTTGTAGCAATTATATGACATTATAAATTCAACTGTTTATTCCCAGAAATGCAGTCATGAGTGTAAGAAACTGTTTCTGGAAATATATATAAAGTTTAATGAAAGTAGTTTTCTAATTTTTACTCTCTTCCCTCATTCGTTCCTATATCTTATGTCAACTGACTATTGCTAATAGTTCTCTTCAGTTAGTGTAAATTTGTTATTTATTACTCCTCTCATCTCCCTCATTCTTGCACACCAGCATTCTCAGATGCAGGAAACTCAATTCAATCTTGACCACAGGTGCCATCTTTGTAGAGTTTGCATGTTCTTCCCATGACCATGTGCCTTTCCACCAGCATGTAAGAAGGAACTGCAGATGCTGGTTTATACCAAAGATAGACACACAATGCTGGAGTAACTCACTGGGTCAGACAGCATCTCTGGAGAAAAGGAATCGATGATGTTTCGGGTTGGAACTCTTCTTCAGACCTGAAGTCCGAAGAAGTGTCTGAAGAAGAGTTCCGATCCGGCTTCATCTATTCACCAGTTTTCTCCCGCATCCCAAAGATGTGTTAGTAGGTACTGTAAATTGTTTTCTTGTGGTGAAGTGTCAAAATGGTCAAAAAGGGAGTTGGTGGGGGGAGAGAGAGAAATGTTGTAAGGCAAGTATGGTAAGGTGAGGGGGTAAGGAAATGACGAGAGTTCACTCGTGATAGTTAGAGCGGACCTGATGTGTTGAATGGTAATTTGCTCTGTTGTAATATATATGAGCCTTTCATCACCAAAGTCTTTAAACATGCTCTGGCGTTGAATTTTTGTCCACATTTCCAAATAAACATGTTTTTAGATTTTGCAGGCTGATTATACCACTACCACAGGACAGAAATGATTCTGACCAAAGTTGGCTCTTGCATCTTGCACAATTGTGATGAATGTATGGGAAGGAACTACAGATACTGCTTATTCACCAAACATAGACAGAAAATGCCGGTAACTCAATGGGACAGGCAACACCTCTATAGAGAATGGATGATGTTTCTCGCCCCAAATCGTCACCTATCGTCATCTCCAGAGATGCTGACATTCTTGCTAAGTTACTCCAGCATTTTGTGATGAATGTAATTTAGTTTCCCTTGTCTTGCTACAGACTTGATCTGTAGCCTTGACTGACCTATTCCATCGTTCTCCAACAATTGGTGTCTGCTGTCATCTATTATCATCTATTAAATAGTTCCATTCTTATCCAATCATAATCAGAAGAGCACCTACAGTGGATACTTTTGTTTTCCTTTTAACATTATTGTTGGTGTCTTTCTCTGTGCATATAGCTGCTCTTTCCTAGTTATACATGAATGTAATCTGCAGTTTGTGCACTCCAAAGTGTCTGATATCCAGTAGTGCATGAGCAGGAATTTCCTCCAAGTGCCATCGTTGTTCCTCCAATCAATCCTGGACTTTTGATATTCCCTGAATTTATCCACCTCATCTAGCAATGTTACAAAATTTTAAGATTTAAAAAATCAAGTCTGCAATTTATCCCATCAGATAAAGCATAAAAATAAGTTTAATTTGACACCTAATTCACTTTCATATCTTCAGTATTAAAAACGTTATGGCCATTTTCATACTCGGAAATTAGCATCTTGTTAGCAATTGCTTTTCCATTGACTTAACACAAAAGTTGTGATCAAGGACAGTCAAATGGCCATAACTTGATTAACAATTAAGAGAACTGAAAGAAATTTTCAGTTATTATAGATTGAAGCATTCTGAAACAAATATTAAACAATCTTACTTGGATGATCTGAAATTTAAGCATATAATTAGTTAGTTACCCAATTATAGCTAAATTCAAAATTCAATTACTAGATCTAAACATCTATCCATTTCTTAAGAAAAGATTTACTTTTTTAAATAGCCTAAGTGTCCAAAGAACATTCACACAAGAATTCACAATAAAACATGATATTAAAATCTCATTAATTTATAGGCCAAATGGAAGGAATTTAGTGTTTAATTGCTGTAAATTAATGGCCATTTAAATCAGCTTGCGAATGGGATTTTGTGGAACGCGCTGGTTTGGAACGTTGCGATTGCGGTGGATTTGAAGCCCATGTCGGCATGAAAGACACTGCCGGTTCGGATGGGCCCCCAAGTCACCTTCTCGCAACTTAAAATTTTGAATAAAGGGATCTTAAGAAGCACTTTTTAATGTAAAAATAAACAGCCTACCTTGCGTTGTCCCCTACGTGAGATCCGTCCCGTTGTCGGCGTTCGCGGCTTTAGAGGATGATTTTTAATCTACTATAGTAATTAAATAATCCAATTTAGTTTAAAAATAATTGCAGCGAACGAATCCGACCATCGGGTCCGGTGACCCGCACCACTCCACCCCCCTCCAACTACCCACAGCCGTCGCCTTACCTGGAGCCTGGACTCTGCAATGGGCCTGGAGCCTCCACGCTGCTCACTCCCACTCTCCTGGGCTTAACTCCACTGGGTCCTAGTGCCCGTCTTCCCAGCCTTGCTAACCTCAGTGGCTGTTCCACTGACTCTCCCCCATCCCCCTCCAACTATGTCACCCCCGCTCTTCCCCACCCACATTACAGCCCTCTCACCCCCTGACCACCCACCACCCCTCCAACACCCACAACCCCCCCCCCCCCTACACATCGCCCTGTCCCCAGTCCACCCACCTGCCTTCCTCTGGCCCCAACTCCCATCCCTGCCGGGTGTTCACCATCCCCCCCCCGACCTCCCCCTCTCCCACACCGAACGGTCTGCCCTCAGCAGAGGTCTTACCTTTGTCCCCCTCCGTCCCCATCTCAATGAGTTCCGCGCCCACCATGACTTGAAGCGCTTCTACCGTCACCTCCGCCTCACAGCGCACTTCCATGGGAAGGAGTCCTCGTCCCCCCAATGATGATCCTTTTTCCCGTCTCCAACGCACCCCCTCCTCGTGGAACCCCTCTCGTAAAGTCTCGGCTCCGGAACTCTTTATCCAGAACTGCCGCCGCGACGTCAACCGCCTCAACTTCTCCACTCCCCTGTCTCACTACAATCTCTCCCCCCCTGAACGCACTGCCATTGAATCACTCCGCAAAAACCCAGATTGGGTTATCAAACCAGCCGACAAGGGAGGTGCCGTGGTAGTCTGGCGCGTCGATCTCTACAAAGCTGAGGCCACGCGCCAACTCTCGGACACCTCCTACTTACCCTTGGACCATGACCCCACTGACGAGCACCAGCCACCATATCTAGCACCATCACCGACTTCATCAATTCCCACGCCCTGCCCGACCAAGCTTCCAACCTCATCGTTCCCCAGCCCCACACGGCCCGTTTTTACCTTCTCCCCAAAATCCACAAACCCGGCTCTCCCGGCAGACCCATTGTCTCTGCTTGTTCGTGCCCCACCGAACTCATCTCCACATACCTTGACTCCATACTATCCCCCTTGGTCAAATCCCTTCCCACCTATGTTCTAGACACCTCAGACACTCTCCGCCGCCTCCGCGCATTCCACTCTCTAGGCCCTCACCCCCTCATCTTCCCCATGGATGTCCAGTCACTCTACACCTCCATCCCCCACCAGGATGGCCTCAAAGCCCTCCGGTTCTTCCTCGACCAGAGGAGCAACCTATACCCAGCCACTGACACCCTCCTCCGCCTAGCGGAGTCAGTCCTCCCCCTCAACAACTTTACGTTTGACTCCTCCCATTTCTTCCAAACACAAGGCGTAGCTATGGGCACACGCATGGGCCCCAGCTACGCCTGCCTCTTTGTCGGGTACGTTGAACAATCCTTGTTCAATACGTACCAGGGCCCCATCCCCGACCTCTACCTCCGTTACATTGACGACTGCTTTGGGGCCACCTCCTGCACCCACAAACAACTGACTGACTTCATCCACTTCACCACCAACTTCCATCCGGCACTCCAATACACCTGGACCATTTCAGACACTTCCCTACCATTCCTTGACCTCACCATCTCCATCGCAGGGGACAGACTTCTGACCGACATACACTACAAACCACTGACTCACATGGCTATCTGGACTACACGTCTTCCCACCCTGCCCCCTGCAAAGACTCCATCCCCTACTCCCAATTCCTCCGCCTACGCCACATCTGTTCCCAGGATGAGACGTTCCACACCAGGGCATCGGAAATGTCCTCGTTCTTCAGGGAACGGGGATTCCCCTCCGCCACCATAGATGAGGCTCGCACCAGGGTCTCATCCATACCCCGCAACACTGCTCTCTCTCCCCATCCCCGCACTCACAACAAGGGCAGAGTCCCCCTAGTCCTCACCTTTCACCCCACCAGCCGGCAAATACAACAAATAATCCTCCGCCATTTCCGCCACCTCCAACGTGACCCCACCACTCGCCACATCTTCGCATCTCCCCCTATGTCTGCCTTCCGCAAAGACCGCTCCCTCCACAACTCCCTTGTCAATTCTTCCCTTCCCTCCCGTACCACCCTCTCCCCGGGCACTTTCCATTGCAACCGCAAGAAATGCAACACCTGTCCCTTCACCTCCCCCTCGACTCCATTCAAGGACTCAAGCAGTCGTTCCAGGTGCGACAAAGGTTCACCTGTATCTCCTCCAACCTCATCTACTACATCCGCTGCTCTAGATGTCAGCTGATTTACATCGGGGAGACTAAGCGGAGGTTGGGCGATCGTTTCACCGAACACCGCCGCTCAGTCCGCAATAACCTACCTCAACTCCCGGTGGCTCAGCACTTCAACTCCCCCTCCCATTCCCAATCCGACCTCTCTGTCCTGGGTCTCCTCCATTGCCAGAGTGAGCAACACCGGAAATTGGAGGAACAGCACCTCATATTCCGCCTGGGGTGCTTGCGTCCTGATGACATGAACGTTGAATTCTCCCAGTTTTGCTAGCCCTTGCTGTCTCCTCCCCTTCCTTAACCCTCGAGCTGTCTCCTCCCATCCCCCCCGCCCTCGGGCTCCTCCTCCTCCCTTTTTCCTTCCTTCTCCCCCCCACCCCCCATCAGTCTGAAGAAGGGTTTCGGCCCGAAACGTCGCCTATTTCCTTCGCTCCATAGATGCTGCTGCACCCGCTGAGTTTCTCCCGCATTTTTGTGTACCTTGCAGCGAACGAATGTTGCAGCGATTTTTCGTCAGCAACTAAGCAAGCTGAACAACCTCGATTTCAATAGCCTAGAGAAAACTGTGTTTTAAACCCGCACCCCTCTCAAAGGCGCCAAAGTCGCGCACACAGGCACTGACAGAAGTGCAGTGCCGCTGAAGGTAAGTTTTGCAACATACCTACTTCATCACTGTCAGTTGTGGCTACATTTGACAAGTCCCTATGTCCTGGAACTCGTTCACCAAATCTCCATCTATTAGGTTTAAGTTTATTATTGTCACATAGTGCCATTTCAAGTTTTTGGCATCCGCTCTAATGCCTAATTTTATAACTTGGTATCAGGTTCAATTTACCGATACACCTGTGAACTACAGTGCCCTCCATAATGCCTGGGACAAAAACGGATTATTTATTTATTTGTCTCTATACTCCACAATTTGAGATTTGTAATAGAAAAACATCACGTGATTAAAGTGCACATCTTGAGATTTTATTAAAGGGTATTTTTAAACATTTTGGTTTCACCATGTAGAAATTACAGCAGTGTTTATACCAGGCATGTGCCGTGAGTATTTACTCAGGGTAGGCAGTCAGTCGGCTTTAAAAAAAAAATCTTAAACCGCGCAGGCGCAGATTGTTCTCCTCTCCATAAGCTGTCAGTGGACTTTTATAAAGTCTCAAAAGCCATACCTCTTAATAAAGTACCATATTTCCCAGCAATTAAGAAGCATCTGTGTCGAAGACGCACCCCCATTTTGAGTTGCTAAATTTTGAAAGAAAGCTGGCGGGACATAGCATTTCTCACGCTCAAAAAATAATAAATAAAAATAAAGAAAGTAACAATTCAATTTGCCAAAGGCTTCCAAGTCTCCTTCATTCTGAATTTCTGAATAGGTTGGGTGTGACGGCAGGTGGAGAGATGGTGGGAAAAAAATGGGAGCACACCGGGACAAGTTGAATCAGTTGTGATCTTATTGAATGACTATACTAGTTCAAGGGACCAATTGGGGGGAGAGTTCCTTTCACAGTGTGTGGGGAGTCTGGCCAGGGATAAAGTTGCAGGGAGGGCAGGAGCGTTGAGAAGGAGGGGGTCGGGGATCATGCCAGTAACTCACTCACTCACTCACCACTGCCGTGGCGCTCTGGGCGCGGAGTCATCGCATTGTGGTCGAGGAGGGAAGTAGCTCGGGTGGCGGCGAGCGGCCGCCGGGACCTCAGCGCTTTCTGCCAGCCTGCTCACCTCTGGCAGAGCTCTCCATCTGAACACCTCTCTCCTGCCACTCGCCGGCCATGCTCATGTCAGCAGCTTCCCGCAAATCCTTAAATTCCGACTGCTGCCGGGAGCAGGACATGGCCTCACTTGCTGCACTAGGTGACACTGCATGGCATTCACTGCCCACTCCGTGTCTCAATGTGGACCGGACAGTGAGGGGATCAGCTCAAGAGCAAAGATCATAGAGCGGAGCAGGTCAGCAGGCGATGGATAACAGGACAGCGGGCGGTGGAGCTTACTCCTGTGTCGGCGCGAACAAGGGACCAATTGAGGTTACTCGCGCTAACACAGGAGTAAGCTCCACCGCCCGCTGTTCTGTTATCCATCGCCCGCTGACCCGCTCTTGAGCTGGTTGCTGGCATGATCCCCGACCCCCTCCTTCTCAACGTTCCTGCCCTCCGCGCAACTTTACCCCTGGCCAGACTCCCCACACACTGTGAAAGGAACTTTCCCACCCCCAGCAGCGCTGTCCTTTTACAGCCGCTTCCCACTTTACAGCCGCTTCCCATCAGCTGCCAGCAATGAGGGATAGACTTGGCTATACCTCAGTACAGCAACATCGTTCTTGATGTTGCTGTACTAAGGGATAGCCAAGTCTATCTTTCCTGGCTAACAATCAAACCTTCGGCCTCCAAGACGCATGTACATTTTCATGCCTTATTTTAGGGTAAAAAATAGCGTCTTCGTTGCCGGTAAATATGGTATTTAAAAACATATAGATCAAATAAATCTACTTACCACATTATTTGTACATGAATTCCATTCTTCTCTCTTTATTTCTTAAGATACTCTTAAGATAATGACAATCCATGTTTGAAAAACCCGCCAAGAAACTTGCGCTGCACATGCGCAGTAGGTTGCTGTGCAGGCGCAGTACGCAGTCCACGGTGCAAAGGCAGAAATTCAGCTCCCATAGAAACATAGAAACCTAGAAATTAGGTGCAGGAGTAGGCCATTCGGCCCTTCGAGCCTGCACCGCCATTCAATATGATCATGGCTGATCATCCAACTCAGTATCCCGTACCTGCCTTCTCTCCATACCCTCTGATCCCCTTAGCCACAAGGGCCACATCTAACTCCCTCTTAAATATAGCCAATGAACTGGCCTCGACTACCCTCTGTGGCAGAGAGTTCCAGAGATTCACCACTCTCCCCTTGTCGTGAAGCAGCGTCGACAGCACGTGAGCTGCGCACACTTTCACGTATTACATGTACTGCGCATGATTGCATGGAGAATTATGCCTACCTAAGACCGATCTCTTTACTATTTATATTTAATAATTACCATTTTATGATTTTAGTCAGGGTACGCAGTGCCTGGTTTATACATAGTCCCCCCATTTCAGGGCACCATAGTGTTGTGGACACAGCAATGTCATGTAAATGAAAGTAGTCTTGTTTAGTATTTTGTTACATATCCTTTGCATGCAATGACTGCTTGAAGTCTGCGATTCATGGACATCACCAGTTGCTAGGTGTCTTCTCTGGTGAAGCTCTGCCAGGCCTGTATTGCAGCCATCTTTAGCTTATGCTTGTTTTGGGGCCTAGTCCCCTCCAGTTTTCACTTCAGCATATAAAAAGCATGCTCAATTGGATTCAGATCGGGTGATTGACTTGGCCACTCAAGAATTGACTATTTTTTTGCTTTGAAAAACTCCTTTGTTGCTTTAGCAGTATGTTTGGGATCATTGTCTTGCTGTAGAATGAACTGCTGGCTAATGAGTTTTGAGGCATTTGTTTGAACTTGAGGAGATAGGGTGGGTCTATACACTTCAGAATTAATTATGCTACTACCATCAGCAGTTGTATCATCAATGAAGATAAGTGAGCCAGTACATTCAGCATCCATACATGCCCAGGCTATAACACCCCCACCACCGTGTTTCACAGATGAGGTGGTATGCTTTGGATCTTGGGCAGTTCCTCCAGTCCTTCATGCTTTGCTCTTGCCATCACTCTGATATAAGTTAATCTTAGTCTCATCTGTCCACAAGACCTATTTTCAGAACTGTGGTTGCTCTTTTAAGTACTTGGCAATCCTATTTTTGCAGCTAACGAGTGGTTTGCATCTTGCAGTGTAGCCTCCGTATTTCTGTTCATGAAGTCTTCTGTGGACAGTGGTCATTGACAATTCCACACCTGACTCCTGAAGAGTGTTTCTGTTCTGTTGGACAGGTTTTGGGGATTTTTCTTTATTATAGAGCGAATTCTTTTGTCATCAGCTGTGGAGGTCTTCCTTGGCCTGCCAGTCCCTTATGATTGGTAAACTCACCAGTGCTCTCTGTCTTCTTAAACAGTTAATTTTGGCAAGCAGAAGGTTTGGCTGATGTCTCTAACAGTTTTATTCTTGTTTCTCAGTCTCATAATGGCTTATTTGACTTTCATTGGCACAACAGCAATAAACGTTTCCAAAGGTGATGGAAAAATTAGAGGAAAGATTGGGTGCTGAGAGCTCTCTTATACCTGCATTAAGGAGGCAATTAAACACACCTGAACAATTACAAACACCTGCGAACCCATGTGTCCTAAACATTATGGTGCCCTGAAATGGGGGGACTATGTATAAACACTGCTGTAATCTCTACATGGTGAAACCAAAATGTATAAAAATACCCACGTCTGACAATGTGCACTTTAACCACATGTGATTTTTTTCTATTACAAATCTCAAATTGTGGAATACAGAGGTAAATTAATAAATGATTGGTCTTTGTCCCAAACATTATGGAGGGCGCTGTATAATAGGATATCTTCTTGCCATGTTAAAGCAGCCACAAGAAGAACATTTGTTAATCATCTAATTGGTACAGTTTGAGATGTTTATTTATTCATTTCCTTTGTTGGCTAAATAGGTAAATTGCATTTATTGCAGTTACATTTGCCCATTTTTTATATTGTTAGTGGGACACAAGCTTACAAATAAATGGAGAATGTGATTCACAATGATGAATTATAAAAGTGCATCAAAAATGAAATAACAAAATTAATCAAATTAATTTATTTCACAAAACAAGTGAAACTAACTATATTATGCATTTTTCATCATGTAAGTAAGTAAGTAAGTAAGTAAACTTTATTTATATAGCGCATTTTAAGACAATTTGCATTGACCCCAAAGCGCTTCACATAATTTAAATAATAATAAGTTCCATAGAAAAAGGTTTTTAAAAAAATGAATAAAAATGGACACAACATATTAAAGAGTTCAACACAAACATCCCCCCACAGCAGAATCAAAACATTTCCACTGCGGGGGAAAGGCACCAGAAAGTTAAGTCCTCTTCCTCTGTGAAACATCCCGAGGTCAGGGCCCATCTGTGGCCATGCAGCCAGTCCGATGATTTTTCAGGGCCCTCTTGCCGTAAAGATGAAACATCGGCGTCGGGTGAAACATTCCTCAGCGGCTTGGAAAAGTCTGGAGCGGCTGTCCCCTCCCCGGAGAGCGGAGACCGCGGCACTCGCAGTCCTCCGGCTGCGCCGGCTGGAGCTCCGACCCTGGCGAACTCGATCTCTGGCTCTGCGGCGCTCCAAATCCAAATCCAGCGCCGCCCGCGGCCGAACGCCCGCAGCCACAGCTCCGCGATGTTGGAAGTCGGCGACCAAAGCGCTCCGGAGCTTACCGCACGGCGACCCGGTAGGCATCGCCCGCTCCATGTTGGTATCCCAGCGCTGCGCCACCGCCGCCGAAGCTGTAGTCCCAGCCGGTCCCGACAGGAAAACGCCGCTCCCCTTTCGGTGGTAGGCCGCGAGGACGGGGCGAAGAAACAGCACGGAGGGATGCTGCCTCTCCGACCAGGTAAGGGACTAAGAATAAAGTTTCCCCCTTCCCCACCCCCACCCCCCACATAGAAGACCTCCACTAACATAAAATAAAATAAAGAAAGGTGTAGAGGCGGACTGCGGGCAGGCTGCCATACACAGACGGCGCCCACTCCCGCACATCCGCCATCTTGGAGTATTTAATCTCCAGAGTTAATTTTCAGCATGTTATTCAGACTGTTGCTTGCTTTCTAGAAATTAACAGTCAAAGAGTCATACAGCGTGGAAACAGGCACTTCGGCCCAACTTGCCCATACCAGCCAACATGTCCCAGCTACTATAATTCCAACTGGGAATCTGGGAGATTTAAGAGAGAGAATCCTAGAATGTAGCAACCTGAATACATGGCAATCAATGTGGAATTATTACAGTTGGATACCACAGTTGGATGAGAGGAGATATCTTGGCAGGTTGGAGGTTTGTTGGAGGCAAAAGTGGTGTTGTTAGCCAAACTTGTGGATTTGGAACTGAAGGGTCTCGACCCGAAACGCCGCCTATTCCTTTTCGCCAGAGATGCTGCCTGACCGCTGAGTTACTTCAGCAATTTGTGTCTATTTATGGATTTAGAAAATGGATTAGAATTTCAAAACTAAGATGTACTTTGTTGGAAGTAAAAGCAAGATGGGGAAAATGAATAAAGGATATACAGGATGATGCAGATTGGGTATGGAAAAAACTATTTTGGATAATGTGTTTATAGTGATTTGTGTGAGGGAGACCATCCAGGAAAACTATTAAATCGTCAACTTTATATAATCTATCCTTGTAAATTAATTTTAATCCCTATATCATTCTGACAAATAACCACAAGACTGATTGATTGTAAAGTGTATTGCAGAGAACATAATACATTGTTTTCCTAGTTTAATTCAAACCTCTGTTTTGTTCAACTCTGGCTTGCATTCAACTCATTTGTACACCAGGTTTCTTTTTAGTTATGCCATCCCTTTAATGATTCCTGCACATGGACTATATGATTTGTGGACATAGCAATAAGGTGGAAGTAAAGTCTGCTGAAAAATACAAAGATCTAAATTCCATCCAAGATTCATAGCCTCAGAATACTTCACAATGTGCCGGTTGGTTCAGATGTCCTACCCATGTCCCATTGCTACATTTTATTCTTCACTTCTTACAGCATCCCCCAAATTAATGTCATCCGTAAACCTTGGTTGCAGATGACAGCTCAGTGTTACTTCATCTAAGATTTGAGCACAAATTATTATTTTAGATCAGACATAGATACAGCAGATGTTGGGATGCAGATGCAGGCCAATCAGCATTTGTGGAGAGAAAAACAGGGTTAACATGGGATAATCATCCACCTGGAATAGTAACCCGATTTCTCTCTTCCATGGTTCTGCATGACTGTTGACCATTTCCAATTCTTTGTTATCATATCACGTTTCCAATATCTGCAACGTTCTGATGTAAATCAGAACATTTCACATAGCTCCAGTACTTTAAAAACAAATAGGATAACCAGGGAATTTTGAGTGTTTAGCCTGATGGGGATATTACTGGAGTCAGTAATTAAGGATGTAGTGACAACACATTTCAAAACTTCAGCTGAATGAGAAAAAGGACATTGGATTTTGTGATGGATGGATCTTGCTTTATTTATTTGAATTTGATCTTTTCTTGAATAGTGGTCAGCATTGTCTGTGCGTTAATATCTTTAAAATGTTTCTGTATGTGCATAATTTCCAGAATGCATTTAATAATTTGTGTTATGAGTACAGTTTAAAACTGAAACTAATGGAAATGAAGGCATATCAGCGTGTGGCAGATCAGTTGTTGAGAAGGATTAATGTACAGGGTCTGACAGCACCTTCCCAAACTGCATTCTTGCCATCTAGAATAATGAGTGCAACTGCATACTTCTGATTTGTTGAGTGTTTCTGGCATTTTCTGCTTCATTTCAAAGAACATCTGCTGATTTGTTTTTCTTTGGTGTCTATTTTACATCTGGCATTCCAAGACCTGAAAAGAACCCCCAAAACTAGGAGATGGGACTGTTGTAAAGGTTGTGTGCTGAAAGATTGTGGAGAGCAAATCTTAATGATAGCTGAAGACATATCTCTTGAAGCTGGCTGCTCACCTGGATTAGCATAACAGCCTTGTAATTGTGCAGCTTGATATCACTTTTCCTATTTTAATATAACACAATCGGGCTTTATTTTGAAGCTAGCAAACTTATTACAAAAAAAAAATTGTTATCTCTTTTTCTTAAAAAGAAAAGCAAATTCAAATTGATAGGATCTGCATAGCATTGAAGATATCAGTGCAACTTCCTCAGCTGGTTTCAGGTTTGAAATGGTTATTTCAGCATGTGGCAGGATCCAATTAAAGATTAGAAGGGATTAGAGTATACGTCAAGGCAAATAGCATTAGAAATCAGATGAAACAATTGGTATGAATTCTTGGGGAGAAAATACTTAGAATTGGAGTTGAAATTTAACAAGTAAATGAATAATCAGAGTTTTAAAAAGGAACTTGGAAGCCTCGATCATATTGCAAATTTTGAAATGTAACATAATACTGAAGAGAGTCTGTTAATATGGTGTTTTCTGACCAGCATTAATGTGGTTTTGATTAGTTGGCATTTCATGTTTTAACTTCTGTTTCCGTTCATCCCACAAACTATATTCTCCATTAATTTGCATCTGATTTCAATTTGCTTTCTTTCTGTTTATTGAGATAAATAACAGCTTCAGATGGCTGTCTATTTTGAAAGCTTCATGGAATCCAAGAAAAGTTGCAGCCTAAAAAGTCATTCAGCCGATAATGCTCATGCCAGCTATAAAAAAAGTACCCATCTTAATCCTGGTTTCCATAACTTGATTTTTGATCCTGAAAATCCTTGCTTCTAGGTTTATAATCCTGTACATTGTGGCTCATCAAGCGTGTCCCAGTACTATTTAAATGGAAGGTTTTCTACATATACAACCGCTATAGGCTAGTGAGTTACAGACTCCTATCAACCTCTGGGTGAACATCTTAGTTCTTTAAATCAAGCTAATCCATCTGCTAGTTACTTTAAATCTATACCCCTTTTTAATTAAAGCAAAACTCTACTTGTAGATCTTTCACATTTTGTCTTGCCCTATAATTTTAACCATCTTAAGGGCCTGTCTCACTTGGGCATCATTTGTACAAGATTTTGTACATCCCAAAATCCTGCGGCGCCGCGCGCGTCATTGCTTACGTCAGCACGCATCACGACGCGCGCATAGTGCTTCATGACGCGTAAATGATGTCGCGTAAATTACGCGCAAATGACGCCCAAGTGGGACAGGCCCTTAAGACGGTTAAAATTATAGGGTCAATTAGTCAATGCTCTCAATTTCCTTAGTAGCTCTGATAAAAGGAAGAAGGGACTAAGATGTTCTCTTTGTTTCCTTTTATTAATATTACAATCTTGTAAATCCTCTCCAATTCGGTTGTATCTTTCCTGCAATGTGGCGATCTGGAACTGCGGGCAGGATTCAAGCTATGGTTTGACTAACATTTGCATAAAGGCCCAGCATAACCTCCTTACTCTTTTTGATTCTCGGCCACAACCAAGAAAAGGGCATCTTGAATGTCATTTTAATTACCTGTGGTTACCTGTTTAAGGATGTGAACATTCAGACCGTTTCCGTTGTGACTCCATACCACCCAATGATATTGGTATATTGCAGCAAACGTTCATTCTAATGGATCATGGAGTCTGTCATTGCCAATTGCCTGCTATAAGGAGGAGGAAGAGGTGGCAGAGGAGGGGAGAGTCCGAGTGGACAGAGCGGTGAGAGATGGTGGAGGAGGCAGGTGTGGAGCGGGGAGCGGACATAGCGATGGCCGACTGGATGAAGCAGCAGTTGGTGAGAGGGGAGGGAGCTCCACGGTGACTGTCGGTGGCAGCAGCCTGAAGAAAGTGCTGTCCCCAGGGGCTACAACATGGCCACAACAATAGCTGTGTCAACTGGACCGTGAAATGGGTGAAGTAGGACTCGCGGGGGCATCGTGCGAGTCAGGAGTGTGGTCGGAAGCCAGGGCTCAGCCGGGGGTGTCGCCAGCAGGTCCATCCGCGATTACCAAAGTCTGTTGTGAAGAGGTCCGTTAATACAAGGGTTTACTCGATTGTGATGCGTACCAAGACACAGTGGCAGCTTTGTGTGCTATTCAGTCTATCCTTCTGTTTATTGCGCATTCTTTATACTTTTTGTACCTCTCAAAAGATTTATTTAAACACATCTCTGGATCCAATTTTGATTGTCTCTTTTCTGTGAAACTACTTAACCCCATCCATACCACCTTGCATACTCTGCACCTGCACCTAGCTCTTTCCTTGCGGTCAACCAAATAGTCAACTTTGAAACATCTGCAAACTACTTTAGCATACCCCCCTTATGGTTAAGACTAAATTATAAATACAGTATGTATGACAAATAAAATAATGTTTAAATTCTTGCCTTTTTTGCATTTCTTGCATTTTTGTCACAAAACCATCTGTCAGCCAAAATCTTTCACCTCCTACCACCAATCCAAGTTGCCACTGGTGGATTCCATGGACGATTACATTTTGACACGCTTGTTGTATGTGACTGCTTGAAAGGCTTTGTACCACATCAAGCACATCGTAGACCACATCAAGCACATTGCCCTCATCTGCAGCTTTGGCTTCTTGTTTTGTGAAGACAGCCACTAGTATCAAGAACGTTGCCTACATACTCTGCCCCTGCACCTAGCTCTTTAATTCCTAATAAACTCTACTCTTTTATTTGTAAGATAAAAGCCCTACTTTTTCTCTCCGTGTGCTTTCTTATCTGGATTTGACAGTCCCACCTGTTCTCCTCATAGGAATATATTTATTCTTAGTCCCTTGGATCTCCCTTAAATGCCTTTCTTTGCTCTGTTTTGATTTATCTTCAAGTAGATGTTTCCGGTCTACTTTTGCTAAATCTCTTCTCTGTCAAGTAAAACCGACCGTATAGCAACTTTTCTGCTGTTTTACCTTTTGTCGTTTTCCTCAACTGCTAATCTAACTGCATTTTCATCACTCACATCAATGCTCTCCCACTGCAAATAGCCTCATCTGTTCAGCTTAATTCCTTGTACTAAATCCAAATTTGCCATTTTGCCCATCTCCTCAACCATCCACCCTTGCTACGCCTTCTGTTAAGCTTGCACTTTATCACTGTGTTTCTTAAACTAGTCTTTGCTCATGGGTGCAATATGCAGCACTCTGTTTAAATGTTTTCATTCAAGTTCTTGAAATACTGGAGAGAGTGATGAAATCCAGTGCTTCAAAGACCATCGACATCTGGCTGGCTGTCTTTGCAAAATGGATACACATGTTAAGTCATCATATGCCAAATAACTCCAGATCTGTTTTTACTTCACAATCTTTGACTATATAAAAATAACTGAAAAAATGATTGGACTAAATATATTAATGGATGGTTGTGAGAAAAAAGCAAGATCCCTTCCTGTTTAATTATGCGCTAAACTGCATAGTTTTAAAACTATTTTTAAAATCAAGGGATGAAGCTGTTTTATAGCTTTTGTTTTGGACCTCCAATTTAAATTTTGCCGATATTAAACAACATCTGAAAGTTATAGACATGGAGTATACTGCTAAAGATTTAAATATTTTTCCCCATTGTAGTGTACATGTAGTTTATTTTGAATGTGTGTTTCTAAATCACTGATTATGAAGAAAATGTTTTTATTTATTATCTTCCTCTAGTTTATATAACATTTTTTGCAGGAAAATAAGAATATGTTTCCCTGATGGTTCTTTTGGATTCCAGCATCTGACTGAAGGGACTCTGCTTTGTTGGAAGTGGTTCCATTTATTTTTGGTCATTTGACATGTATGTGAGACCCTTACTCCATTTAAATAATTTCTTCCTGTGCACATTGGCCACCGTGTTTGGTAACAGGGACATTAGACACGTTGGCTCTACCTGATGACAAAAAACAGGTTTTATTAAATGAATGTCTTATTTCATTGGAGCAAGCGCAGTAATATTGATCAAGAATCGAGGTTCCAGTCCCGAGTGTTTGTGAATAATTGGGTTCATGCACTTTTGCGCGTGACTTCGTCTTCAAGATTTTGTGAATGTAATTGTTGTTTGGAAGTCGCAGTTAAGTTCAACTTGGTATTTTATGTTTCCTCACTGATGTTTTATCATCCGAGCTGTACTCATGGCAACAATGTTTAATAGTAAGATTAAACGAGAACTTACCAGTTTGAAGTTTGATCGTTATTTTATGAGGAGTAACGTTGAGGGAATACGTGAAGAACCTCGCCAGGACGCATGCGTGTCATTCTTCAAAGCAGCGGTGTGAAATCACAGATAACTGTAATGACTAAACATAGTAAGATTAGAGAAGAGATACCAGTTGAGTATATGATCAAGGGTGGGAGCGGGGGGCACGTATTCCCTCAACGTTACTCCTCATAAAATAACGATCAAACTTCAAACTGGTAAGTTCTCGTTTAATCTTACTATTTTACTTCAGAGTCACGTGAGTGACTACGTGAAGATTATAAAGCTCTGTGATTTCATGCCGTGGAAACGAGTCCATGCATCACATCTGCCTTGATTATGGGGAGAATAGTGTTAACATCATTAGACATCAATACGATATTGAGAACCCAACGATAAATTTATTAACACCAAATTATAGCCCCTATTTATGGGGTAAAATTATATTACAGAACTTTAAATTGTTTCTGCAATGTTCCAGGTTCAATGACTGGTTTGTTATAAAATCGTTGGAAAGTTTTCTCCGTTGACCATCCTGCTGTCTTGAGGATTTGGTCCATAGGACAATCCAACTTCATAGCTGCCGATGTAGCTGCAGCCCTGGTGGAGTGAGATTTAAAAATGCTAGTGTCTACTCCAGCCTTTATTAGGACCTGTTTTAGCCATCTCGAGATGGTCTGGACTGTCACTTTTTTGTGTGGCTGTTTGTAGCTGACTAAAAGTGAAATTTCTTTGCCTCTGATGATCTTAGTATACTCCATATATAATAGTAAGTGTGTTACAATACAGAGACGATCATCTGTCGGGTAGGCCCCGAATTCTGTTTTTAGGCCTGCTGACCCCTGTCTGTTCTGTTTGACTAATTCATTGACGTGAAAAGTTAAATTTCCAGATGAAATAGTCATGTTGTCCAGCCTTAGTTTCTGTAGCGACTGGACCCTTTGTGCCGTGACCAAGGCCATCAGCATGACTGTTTTCACAGTCAGTTTCTGTAGGGACAGAGATGTAGCTGGAGACCAGTTTCTTAACATGGTCAGTACAATGCTCACATCCCATATTTGGGAGTACCTGGTTCTTGGGGGATTAACATTAAAAATGCCCCTCATGAGTTTGGTTCCCAGGGGGTGTGTCCCAACAGAATGCCGCTCTGTTCCTTGCCACAGGTATGTTGACAGAGCACTTCTGGCGCAGTTGATGGCACTATAACTGAGCCCCTCATCGTAATGGAGGCTTGCCAGGAATTCCAGAACAGACGGGATGTTCATAGATCTGTGGGTGATGTTATTGTTGTGACAGTACATTTCCCATTTCTTGATGTACACCAAGTACTGTTTTTTGGTGGACTGTCTGTGGGCCGCTGAAATAATATCCACTGTTCGGTCCGTCAGTCCCAGGTGTAGTAGAGGTGCTTTCAAACTCTACAAATTAATAGGTTTATATAATTATGACATGGGTAACTTTCCCTTGTTGCGGGATGAACCAGTAAATTAGGTCTATGATGGATGGTGATGCATGGTTCTAATACCATGTCGAGTATCACCGGGAACCATGGTTGAGTAGGCCAATCGGGTACTATCAAAATACCAGACGCAGAGTCTTGCTGTATTTTCCTTAATACCCGACTGATGAGGTAGAAAGGAAGGAATGCATAAATAAACAATTTCCCCCAATGCAGCGAAAATGCATCTGTTGCCGCTGCCACAGGGTCTGGTTCCCATGAAACATAATTCGATAACTGGTGATTGAGCCTGGATGCGAATAGGTCGATATCTGGTGTTCCATACCGTGCTGTAATTTCAGCAAATACATTTTTATCCAACATCCATTCAGTGTTTTCATTGAATTTGCGTGACCTGGTGTCTGCCACTAAATTTAGTTTACCTGGTAAGTAGGTAGCTGATATCCAAATATCTCTCTGGATACACTATTGCCAAATTGTGTTGGCCAGATTGTCACATGATGTCGATTTGTTTCCACCCATATGGTTGATATATGCTACCACGGTGGTGTTGTCAATTTGTAGTCTAACATGCTGGTGATATAACCCAGAACAATATGACTTAAGGCCATGGAATGCACTTAACATTTCCAGGTAGTTTATGCCCAGTGTTTGTAATAATGATGCCTCCTGTGCATTCCATCTCCCCCACAGCTGGAGATGGAATTGGTAGCACCCCAACCAAGTGCACTGGCATCAGTTTGTAGTACCATAGACGGGTTGCTGATAATGATTGGATTGGAACAATGCCTAATGTTATCTTTTCACCATTTTAGTTCCATTATGGCCTCTGTTGGTAGCTTCATTGGTCTGTCAAAATGACCACCATAAACTTTTGAGTGCTCGTATTTTAGCCCTCTGTAAATTTCGATAATGTAAAGGTCCGAATTGTGTGGCTGGAAACGCAGCCACTATTTTGCCAATTATTCTTGCTACCAGTCTGATGGATGGTTTAGTGATGTCAATGATTTTGCTGCAAGCCTCTATTAAGGCTGTAACCTTTTCTTTCGGCAAAGTCACTGACATGTGAACTGAGTTAATGGTGAACCCCAGATAATCCATTGTGTTAAATAACATCTGTGGTCACCTCTTATGGGTACTGTATAGTAAGCATCTTTTAAATCGATGCTTGCCATGTAGTAACCTTTGGAAATCAATTGCTTAGCAGTAACAAAGGTTTCCATCTTGAAATGAATATATTGTACGAAAGTATTCAAATTAGTCAAATCTATGATAATGCGGCAACCACCATCTTTCTTGTTTATGATAAAGATTTTGGACACGAATTCCTGTGATTCGTGTTGGGTTTTCTCAATTACTCCTTTTTTATAAAGCCGCTGTAGTTCAGCATGCGCTTTTGATTTTTCTTTGCCTGTAAGCACGAACATTCGGTTCGGTACATGCTGAACTGGAGGGTTATGTTTTTGTATAAATTCTATGGTATAACCCGATACTGCTTAAAATATAAGTGTCGGTAGTTAACTTATTCTATGCATCCAGATAGAATTGTAATCTCCCACCAACCTCCATGCTCCCTTTAATTCGTAAGGAACCAGACCCACCTACCTCCATGGTTACTAGTGGTAGGTTTGTTACTTTTTCGGCATCCTCCGTGGACGTTGAGGCGCCGGTGTCTGGATCTGTAGTTGGGTCGGTGTTGAGGGTTAGCGCATTTCCCAGGAAGGCCGGTCTGGGCCATGGCCTAAAAAAGACCGATGTTGAGTGTTCCTGGCCTTCGAGCTTTCACCAGTTTGTCTTGGCCGACTGGTGGTGCGTAGGGGTGCTGTTTCTGGCCGAAGTAGTTTTTAGACGTTGCTTTAATGAGCCCCAGGGTTTTAGCCTCTTCGTCAAGTTCTTTTACCTGTTTGGATATTTGGATACTCCAAATAGTAATATTGGTGGTTTGGAGGTTCCAGGTTTGCACAGGCCTGCAAATTTGGGGTCTAAAGCCGGTTGGATGGCGCTCTTCCTAATACTATTTAACTCGTATTGGGAGTTGCAAAATAAAGCCAGTGCATCCTGGTGATCTTGTGTCATGTCTTTTTCGTTTATTGTGCGGGCGAAAGCCGTAATTCCCGCTGTTAGGACTTTCAGAACTTTCTGTAGTTTCAAGTCCCTGGCTCTGATTGAGGCTCCGACATGTTTCCAAATACACTGGTTGACACTGGGAACATTCAGTGATTTGCAGTTCCCTGGTGGTAAGTGTCTTGCCGTGGTGTCCAATAATGCCTGTCCTTATAGCTGGTTGAATGACATGTAGTCGATACTTGCAGCTATTTTAGGCTCCAGGTTTTGGCCAGTTTGGTCGGGTTGAATGAACTGGGACACCATCTATATATATTACTAAAAGTCTGTTCTTGACCGGTTTTGGCCATCTGTGCTGCGATTTCCGAGAGAACGCCGCCACCTACGGCTGTCATTTTTGGTCACCTTGCTCAGAGCCCCACTCCGCCACATGTGTGCCGAGGATTTTTCCCGTCGATTAAAAATGACAGAGATATTAATGTTTTTACAAAATTCCCCATTCTCTCTGCTGCCCCCGCTGGCGGCAGGGGGGAGAGACTATAAAACCAGGAAGTGGTGTGCCTCACTCACTCTTCAAGATGGAGGAAGGCAGAGGGTCATGTTTCTCTGAGCTGTGAATAACACTGAACACGTGTCTACTCAAATGTAAGTGCCCTTAGTGGTTCTAAAATGCTTGCAGAATGTGTCTATTGGTTCTAAAGCTGGCAAAAAAAGTGTCTATTGGTTCTAAAGCTTGCAAAAAAATGTCCATTGGTTCTAAAGCTTGCAAAAAGTGTCTCTATTGGTTCTAAAGCTTGCAAAAAGTGTCTCTATTGGTTCTAAAGCTTGCAAACAAATGTCTCTATTGGTTCTAAAGCTGGCAAAAATATGTCTATTGGTTCAAAAGCTGGCAAAAATATGTCTCTATTGGTTCTAAGCTTGCAAAAAATATGTCTATAGGTTCTAAAGCTGGCAACAGCCGCTCCAACTGGCTCCAATGCTCTCGGGCACTGGCCACTCACGGCTGCTCCTGTTCCTCAAGCCGCTCCAACCGGCTCCAATGCTCTCGGGCACTGGCTGCTCGCGGCTGCTCCTGAAGCCGTTCCAACTGGCCCCAATGCTCACGGGCACTGGCCGCTCGCGGCTGCTCGTGCTCTTCAAGCCGCTCCAACCGGCCCCAATGCTCACGGGCACTGGCCGCTCGCGGCTGCTCCTGAAGCCGCTCCAACCGGCCCCAATGCTCACGGGCACTGGCCGCTCGCGGCTGTTCAAAGTCGGACTCATCGGAGTCAACGACTCTGTTAGTTTTTTTGCTTCGCTTTACCGCCCGGCCGTGCCCGGTGGGGGAGCGAAGTCAGGCACAGCTGTTCCCATTACGGGAGATTGGCGTGCCGTTGGCTACTGCTGCTGCTGCTGGCTGCCTGCAACTCCGCGGTTCTCCCCCGCCAGCTTTTTTGCAGCCTTCTTGTTTCTCGTGGATCTGTCCATACCTCCACCTGTGAAGTAAGTGGAAAGAACGCAGAGTCTCCTTACTTGCTGTTCCCGGCTTTCAAATTCTGCCGCTAAGGGGAACGTTGTTCCCCCTGCTGTGACTCGTTGCAATGCGTGTAGCGATATGACACGCATGCGTCCTGGCGGGGTTCTTCACGTAGTCACTCACGTGACTCCGAAGGAAAATCAGAGGTAAGGGCTGAGTCACCAAAGATAATTGACAGAATGTGCAAAAAAATTGCTGAACTTGATTCTCTGAAGCAAATTAGGTTTGTGACTCCCAGTGTTTTCCTTTTTACCAGGAATCTCATTAATTTTTGTCTGGGTTGCCTTCATGAATGTAGACATGGAATTTTTCCTTACTGAAGCCCTACATCTTGAATGCTGTAGCGCGAGTTCAGAGGGTTCACAAACTTTACTTACTGCTAGCCAGTCCACACATCCAAATTTACATGTACTTGGGAACAGTCTTTTGAATCATAGGTCTTCATCATCCACTGTTGCCTTTTAGGATGTGTGTTGATTACACAGTTCAGGCCCTTTGGTTAAAATGCAGACTGGTTTGCATTTCTAAGTGCTGTTTTCTATTTGAGTTATTTTTCAATTGTTCAGTAACTATCACATTTGTTGATACAAGTTAATTTCATTCTACTTTATCTTCTCATCTGCTCAGTTGCTCATTGTGTTGCTCAATGAAAATTTGTTAAAGACATGGCTGACTTTGTGTTCTTAGTTTTAAACCTTCCTTTCAAATATCAAAATCTAGTCAAGTGTCTGATTATTAAACTTTTTTACCTCTTCTTCAATATAGACACATTAGAATGGGCATTTAGACGGACAGTGGCTAATTCGGGATAGTCAGCATGGTTTTGTACGTGGGAGGTTGTGTCTCACAGATTTGAGTTTTTTTGAGGATGTGACCAAAAAGGTTGACATGATATGATATAAATGTTTCCATTCATGGAGGGAAATTGGCCTGCCAACAGTCACAACACACAAGGTACACGATAAACTTGAAATTAAAAGTGAAAACACAACGAAAAAGACAAGCGACTGTTTGCTGGCTGACATGTGCATAACGCCTTCACTGGAACAAATGAACCAACAAACAAATGAACACAGACTTATCGCCTGGGCAGAGGATTCTAAACTAGAGTGACTCCCCCCACCCCCCACGCCGGGTCCCCATTGTCTTTTCCTCCCACCCCCTCACGCTCATCGACCGTTGATCGCGGGTTGATCATGATGCCCCACTGCTGCCAAGGCTCCCGTTACCCCCGATGCCGCCGAGGCCCCCGCTGCGAGGGCAGAGCTGTAGATGTTGTATATATGGACCAGCATAGCATTCGACAAGGTTCTGCATGGTCGGCTGCTCTTGAAAGTTAGATCGCATGGGATCCAAGGAGAGATAGCTGAATGGCTTAATTGAAGGAAGCAGAGGGTGATGGTGGAAGGTTGTTTCTCGGACTGGAGGCCTGTGACTACTGGTGCACCTCAAGGTTCGGTGCTGGGCCCATTACTGTTTGCCATCTATATCAATGATTTGGATGAAAACAAACATGGCAAGATTAGCAAGTTTGCAGATGATATACAAGTGGGTAATTCTGCAGACAGTGACGATGGTTGTGAAAAATTCCAGCAGGATCTGGATCAATTGGTCAGGTGGGTTGAGGAATGGTTGATGCTTTGAGCGTGATACTCACGCCCTCAAGCAAACTCTCATGCCCTCACGCTGATCAGAAATTTCTCACGCTCAGTGGTGAGAAATTTTGTGATCAACGAAAATTTCAAAACTCGGATAAACTGCATGGTCCACAGGTGTTGGAAAGCAGGGGTTGTGGGAGGGATGGGAGCAGAACAGTAGTGGGAACAGATGCGGGGAGCGGGAACTTGCGAGTGTTTGCGGCGCTGTCGAGTGTTTGCGGGGTTGACGCTGCAGCTCCGGCCATGGAGCACTCCGGACAGTGCAAGAGTCCCGGGCCGCGGAGCCATCAGAAGCGCCGCTGCCGCGAGAGTCTCTGTGCCGAAGGGACAGACTCTCAAAGGGAGGTGGAGAGAGAGAGAGGGGGAAGAGAGAGGTGAGAGGAGAGACAGAGAGAGAGGGGAGAGTGTGTAGAGAGGGAGAGATGGAGGGAGAAAGAGAGAGAGGGGGGGGGGGGTAGAGGGGGGAAGAAAGGGAGAGAGAGAGAAGAGGGGGAGAGAGAGAAGAAAGAAGGTTTGTGACTCCCAGTGTTTTCCTTTTTACCAGGAATCTCGTTAATTTTTGTCTGGGTTGTCTTCATGAATGTAGACATGGAATTTTTCCTTACTGAAGCCCTACATCTTGAATGCTGTAGCGCGAGTTCAGAGGGTTCACAAACTTTACTTACTGCTAGCCAGTCCACACATCCAAATTTACATGTACTTGGGAATTTCAAAAAGTTCCTACCCTGGGAGGGTGGACACCCTTCTTCCACACCCTCTTCCCACTCGGTTGCTCCACTCCCTCACTGGGTACCCCCAAGGCCAGTGATCAGTGATCGCACAGCCTCCCCCCTTTCAAAAACGCTCCAATCCAATTTAAAGTATATATATTGCATTCAAGTGTAAGTTAAAAGACTCGCTACAGTATGCACCATATTACACAATTTCAAGCTGAAAATGCAAATGTTCCGTACCAATGTGAGGGGGACACACCCTCCCACACCCTCCCCCCCCCCCGGTCGCAATACTCCCTCGGGCTTGGTCTCTCGCAATTTCTCACTCCCAACTCTCACCCAATGTTGGCAGCCCTGATTTTGGGAAGTCTACCATGGGCAGGACCTACACAGTAAATGGTAGGGCTCTGGGGAGTGTTGTAGAGCAGTGGGATTTAGGAGTGCAGGTGCATGGTTTCTTAAATCTGGAGCGCAGGCAGATGGGCTGGTCATCAGATTGGCCTTCATCTGTCAGAGTATTTAGTGTAGAAGTTGGGAGGTCATGTTGCAGTTGTATAAGATGTTGGTGAGGCTGCATTTGGAATATTGTATTCAGTTCTGAGCACCATGTTATAGGAAAGATGTTGTCAAACTGGAAAGGTACAGAGAAGATTTCTGAGGATGTTGCCACGACTAGAGGGTCTGAGCTATAGGGAGAGGTTGAATAGGCTGGGACTCTGTTCCTTGGAGCGCAGAAGGATGAGGGGTGATCTTATCGAGGTGTACAAAATCTGGTAGATGCACAGCCTCTTGCCCAATAGGTGAATTACAATACAATTACAATACAATACAATTCAATACAATTGAGGACCTAAGGACATGGGTTTACGGTGAATGGGAAATAAGTATAATAGGTATCTGAGTGGTAACCTTTCACACAACGGGTGGTGGGTGTATGGAACAAGCTGACAGAGGAGGTAGTTGAGGCAGGGACTATCCCAACATTTAAGAGACAGTTAGACAGGAACGTGGATAGGACAAGTTTAGAGGGATATGGACCAGCTGCGGGCAGGTGGGACTAGTGTAGCTGGGATATTTTGGCCAGTGTGAGCAAGTTGGGCTGAAGGGCCTGTTTCCACACTGTATCTCTATGACCCTAATTAAATCTGTTCATAATGAAAACCATATTAGTGACTTCCGATGTTCATTTGGTGTCATGCAGTTCCAGTCAAATTCTCAGTCTATTATTGCATCAAAGCTTGGCATGACAACAAGGTTAATCACAGCTAAAAAACTTGTTACTCTCACAGCAGGTTACTCACAACATGAGTTATAATGGGAACTAGGAGACAAGGCCAGATAGGTGAGCATTATTTAAAGTATTTGTCTAAAATGGAGTCCTGATGTGACTAATTGCATTTTTGATTAAGAGGGAATCTTTTCAGTATTTACATAGATGTGGCGCTTACATGAACGCTATAACCTTGTTTTATTTGTTGATATACTGCAAAACAGAATACATAAGTCATTGTAGGTGTGTGCTTTTGTCTTGGCTATATGTTGAAATGATGTGCAACATTTAATAAATGTCTCTTAATCGGCACCATTGAAATCCGGCAATAGGCGATAAATGTTCCTTCTCATGATGAATTTACGCACATATACAAGTTTTTGTTTTCATTACTTATCCAATATTTGCAAATTAGAGTTTTAATATTAAAACTTAATTACATATCTGCTTTCAGAAAGCAATGTTTGATGGTTTTGAAATTTGATTCCAAAATTAAAAGGGTTTGATTTCTTCATAATGATAGATTTTGCAGGACTGATTACAATGTAATATTTTTCAGCCATCGTTTACATCATAAGAATATTATCAAACAAAAAATATTAATGCCTTGCCAAAGAAATGTTAGAGGGTAATGATCAAATACATGGTTGAGAGGCAAAATTTAAGGAACATTTTAAAGGAAGAAAAGATAAGATGTTTCAGGAAGATGTACATGAAACCTACACTAATCTTGTTTTAATTTCCCCGTGCATTCCTATTAACTCCCCCAGATTCTACAATTCACCTATACAATAATGAGTATTTAAGTTGTTCAATTAACTTATCAACCCATTCTTTGGGACATGAGAAGAAACAAACATCTGGAGGATAAACGTGTGGTCACAGGGAAAATGTGTGCGCTCTACACAGCACCCAACATCAGGATTGAATTGCACTTCAGGCTGCAGCTTTTACAGTGGTGCCACTGCACTGGAATTTATTTTCGCAAGCCTTTTGAAAGAATGAACCTTTCATCGTTTGAGATAGTCTCTTTATAGGACTTGGTTAAATAAAAGCTGTCAAAGTTGGCACCTCACTAAGTTCAGGAAAGAGCTGAAGTTTTGGTACTTAGTACCAATACACTCCAGGAACACATCATGAATTTGGGCACCTCCAACCACCCATTTCCATCTGTTAATGTTAGGTAGCAGAAGAATTATACTTTAGTGCCTTGAGACAGGAGTATAAACAGAGCAAATTGCACAATGAATTGAACATTGCGACCAAACTGTTTCATGAATATTTGCTGCACCAACTCCCAACTCCGAAAAACAGATTTTTTCATTCCTTTCTCCCTTGTGCACCCACCGAGCTATCCCTTGAGGGCAGCTTGAGTCCCATAATCTGAAGGTTTCTTCTGAATTCTGTGTGGTATTTCTTAAAGATCTTCAATCAATCAATCAATCAGTTTTATTCATCACATACACATATAAGTGCAGTGAAATGAATTTGCCAGCAGCAGTACAATCAAAAAAGAACACACAATACACAATAAAATTAAACACAAACATCCACCACAGCATTCTTCACTGTGGTGGAAGGCACAAAGTACAGTCAGTCCTCCTCCATTGTTCACCCGTGGTCAGGGCCATAAACCTCCGTAGTCGCCACTACGGACGGCCCGATGTACAGGCCCTCTTGTCGGGATGATCGAAACTCCAACGTCGGGACGGTCGAACGCACTCCGTGTGCTTGGAGGTCCCGAATTGGCGCTTTCCTACCGGAGGCCGCGGCTTTAGGATGTTGTAGGCCGGCGGTCGGAGCTCTTCTCTGGCTGTCCCCGGCGAGGGAACTCAGGCTCCAAATGGTAAGTCCATGCCGCGCCCGCGGCTAGACGCTCCGCAGACCGCGGCTTCAGGATGTCATCGGCCGCGGGCCAGCAGTCTCTGGCGATCCCTAGCGAGCGGTCCCAGGCTGCTGATACTCCGGGCCCGACTCCGGGAAAGGCCGCACCAATCCATGGTGTTAGGCCGCGAGGGAGGCAATATGGAAAAAGTTGCCTCTCCGTGGAGAAGGCAACCAAAAGCGGTTCCCCCTTATCCCCCCCCCCCCACCCCTCACCACCCTCCACACAAGATACACCAAGAGACATTAAAAGACACATTTGGACACAATTAAAAAAACAAAAAAGTAGAAATGCCGAACACGCTGCTGGCAGGGCAGCCGACTCGCAGCGCCCCCACCCACCCACCCACGCCTTTAATTTTATTTTCACCCTTGAGTAGAAATGTATTCTCTTTGCCTATATAATCGTCTATAATTGGATTCCTTTGAAACTTGGGAAGCGTTTGGCTTTTTTTGCCTTTTTAATCTTTATTAATTGTACCCTTCAGTTCATTGAATTACAACATCCAACACAGAAGGAAGCCACTCAACTCTCTGTGCCTGTGCTGGGTTTGAAATGGAAGTTGTGTTCATATATCGATGTTTTGTCAGAAGCAGAAGTTATTTTTATCTTTAACTGCGTGTTCAGTTCTCTCTCAAAATGGCTGGTAGATTTGGCTTCCCTTTATTCTTCAGGGAGATCACTCCAGCCCCTAGTAACTTTTCTTTTGTCTTTCCTTAAGATCCTTTTCTATTGACGTTTGCATGCATGATCCCTGGTTATGGTTCCACTCATCTGAGGAGCAAATAAAATTCTATGCTGATATAACCATGTGGGGGATCAACTCTTACTCTTGGAATAAAGGATAACAACTTTAACATATGCAAACTCTCCATATAATTCTGTCTCTCGTTCCTAGTAAAGTCACAGTAAACCACCTTTATAGCCTTTCTGAAGGCTTTACATCTTGTGCTCAGAATTGTCCGCAATGTTTCAGCTGCGTCCCAAACGGACCCCTTTATTTTTATGTCCTCTGCCTCCAGTTATAAATCCAATAAATCCATTTGCTTTTCGAACTGTTTAATCAGCTTTTGCAGAACACATGAGGGACCAAGCACTTGTTCATTTATGCTTCACATATTGTGCCACATTGTATATTTTTTACCTACCAGCCATTCCAAAGAGCATCACATATATTTCTCCATCTTTAATTTTATCTGCCGTGTTTCTGTTCATTTCAACACACTATTTATGAAATCCTGTAAACTCCAAAGTATCTTCTTCGGCATTTAATACCTCACCAAATCAACCACAGCAAATCAACTCCCAGTGTGAAAACGTTCAACCATCATTGTTTCTTGCTACTTATCGCTGAGTCATTTTCTGCTTAATTCCTACCATCTTTCTTTTTTCTATTGCTTCCTGTTGCTATTTTCTTTTTTCTATAGGGTCAAGAATTCGTGATTGGGGAATTTTCAAGTAAGGCATTTATGGTTTCATTGCATATTCCCAACTGCATTTGATTAATTATATAAGATACAGCAAGAAACACTTTTTTTTAAACTTAAAGGGATCAAAATGATTGAAATAGGTGGGCTCAATATGCCTTATACACCATGCAATACTGTTCAATTAAGATCCATAATGAAGGAATGTACCAGATGTCCAAAGGAGTGAGTGTTGCCTAAAAACTAGCACTTGCCTGATATGGGGAGAAGGCAGGAATGGGGTACTGTTTGGGGATGATCAGCCATGATCACATTGAATGGTGGTGCTGGCTCAAAGGGCCGAATGGCCTACTCCTGCACCTATTGTCTATTGTTAGAGACCGACTTTGGGAACTCCAAGCCCCAAGAACTTCGATCGCCCCGATCGCGGTAACTTCGATCGCCCCGACTACGGATTGTTCGACTGCCCCGATCGTGGGAGAATAAAAGAGGAACAATATTGGACTTTATTGCCTTCCATCACAGTGAGAAACATGGGGAATCCACTGTGGTGGATGTTTATGTTAACTTATATGTAGTTGTATGTCTTGTTGCTTTTTTTTAGTATGGCAATTCAAATATCGCTGTACTTTGTGGTACATGTGACAATAAACTGAACTTGAAACCTTGATTTGTATTCTCTGCCTCCAGCTATAAACCTAAGAAACCCATGTGATTCTACAGCCGCTTAAACCGCTTGTGCTGCAACCCTTCACAGTTGGCACCTGAAATTCTAGCTGCTTTTCCCTGACACTTTTGATGAATCAGTTGTCATGTAAGTAACTGCAGCAGAAAAAAAAAATTTTAGTTGACCTCCTATTGCAAGCTAAGGTCAATTCTGCCCAGATGTTGAATGTCTGAGTCAATCAAAGGCTCCAGATGATTTCAGTGTCAGTTCTTTTACAATGTTAATAGATTTTTAAATTCTGGCATGTAATGCAGCTAAGCTGTATCTGAATACACAGATAATCTTTTCCAGAAAGGGTGACCGGATAAAGAATCCAGATGAAATTTCTTTAGCATTTCTTACCTTGGACGACCTGATTCCAATATGTGTTAGTTTGAAATTGGACCTATTATTGCCAGAATTATAGATTGGATGTTGACCTTCAGAGCGTTGGGAGATTGCGTCAATAACATTTTAATGGCGCAGCCTGCTTACAACTCGTAAAGGAATTTCAAAATGTTGCTTTGCAAAGCTGCAAAAAGGCCTTACTAGCATACCACAGAAGTGAGTTTTCCAGACAGTCTAAACTAAAACCAAATTGTGCCCTGGAGCACAAATCCATTGCCATAAGCTTGACTGCGTACTGTTAGGCCCACTGCACATTTGTTTCGAGTGAATGTATAATTTCTGGATAATTTACCAAAAAACACTTGCTTTTACTTGAACATTGAAATCTCCATTATTGTGTTAAAATAAAGGTCAAGCAAATTACTTTGCTGTCCAAATGTATATGAACATCAATTAATTATCATCTATATCAACGATGTGGATGAGAATGTAGAAGGCATGATGAGTAAGTTTGTAGATGACACTAAAATAGGTGATGTCGCAGCGAATCTTGAACGAGAGAACATAGATTGAATGTAAGACTTTAAATTTAGGAAAAGGTAAAACAAAGGTAAACATTTAGTAGGAACTGAATCCTACTAGAAGCAGCTTTTTCAATCCGAGGGGAGAGGAAATATGGAATGAGCTGCCAGAGGACGTATTTGAGGCAGGCACAATAACAACTTTTAAAATACATTTGCACCGATACAGGAAGAGGAATGGTTTAGAGAGGTTTGGGACAAACAGGGGCAAATGAGATTAGCAGGTGAGGCATTTCGGTCCGCATGGATGAGTTGGGCTGAAAGGGGCTGTTTTTGTGCCATCTGACTGACTCTAATTACATGATACTTGCCTGCATTATACATAATTTCTTTAAAAATGTTTACATTCAGCTTAATTTACTGTTGATTATCTACTCATCTGTAATACTTGTATTTTTCATTGAACTCGTCACAGGCGTTATACCTCCAATGTAAATCAAGGCTCTTGCCATGTGTTGATCCTTTGCTATAAGTCGACGGTTCCAAAACTTTGCATCATAAAACTATTTCCTAGCAAGCAAATAACTATTTTGTACTTGTGTATAAAATAGTTATTTTGCATGCTCGGAAGAACAAGTAAATTGCCACATGTAAATAACTATTTCTATGCTACTCGTGCACGTCTGATCCCTCCTGCATGTACTATTGAGGGAACTTGCACAACATTTACTTTGCTGTCGAGGGTTGCATGTTAGTTTAAAGGGGCCTGACCTTTCCTGGGCTACAAGCTTTCTTCCAGGTAGGGTCTTCTATAAGTGTCACGTCTGTCATATTGATTGCACTCCCACCTCCACCAAGGTTTCAGGCACCCAATGAACATCCCATCCTTGGTCCTCCCCTGTACGCTCCCCCACAGATCTCACTCTCGCTTTCATCATTGCTCCCGCCCATCCTGAGTCTTTCAATGAGTAACTGTAAAGGTTTAGAAAGGAACTGCAGATGCTGATTTACACCGAAGATAGACACAAAATGCTGGAGTAATTCATCGGGACAGGCAGCATCTCTGGAGAGAAGGAATGACTGACGTCACCCATTCCTTCTCTCCAGAGATGCTGCCAATCCCGCTGAGTTACTTCAGCATTTTGTGTCTAACTGTAAACGCTCTGCCATCTGCACTCAACCACATCACCATTCTGCCCCTCCTAGAGAGAAAAAAGGCTTTTGTGGCAGTTGACACTCGGTTCCATTACCTTGATTGCCCTGTGCCTTGAAAACAGTAGCATACCTCCACCCAAGGGCCTCACATGGTCTGCTCAGTCTTCTCGTAACGCAAGAGAGATCTGTGACGAGGATGAAAGTAATTTTATGTTTAGAGACACACAAACTACAGGGCAAGGCATAGATTTGATTCTGTACATTAAAACTGTTGAATTTATTTATACTGTTCACTCAGTATTTGTTTATTTCTGCTGCCACGCAAGGGTGTGGAGATTTTTCTCTCCGTCAGTTCTTTTAGATGGTCAAAAAAGAAAGGAATTGGTTCTAAAATGATGGGACAAAGATAATTACTTCCACTTCTCTGACTTTTTCTTCCTGCTGGCGAGCCTTAACAAGAAGTCTGTCACTGGTTTATTTATTGTTCTGTTCGCGGAGTGACAGTGAATTGCAGGCAGTCTTTGTTACATGTATAAATCATTTACAGCAAAGCAGTTACTATTCAGACAGGAAAATTAGGCTGACCTGAAATAAAAGTCTATAGTGCAATCAGGTGCCATTTGAACCAATTTGTCTGTGACTGCACTTTGAGAGAGATGCCTGAAGCCCTGCTTTATCGACTTAAACTGAACAGTAAGTTCTTTTCATGTCTCCTATGGTGCCTTTTGAAATATCCCATGCTCTCACATACAGGGCTCTCACTTAACTTTTTTTCCATGTGGCCAGCCGGGCAACCTAGGCAGCTTTTTAACGTTAACATTTCAACTGAAATATCTCCTGACCAAATTTGTGATGTATATGACTGACTAGAAGTAAAACCTGGATAAATCCAACATATAGTTGTGAATGTTGCTCATTTAATAACAGTGCTGATACTCCATATTAAGAGCATTGATTTGCGTTTCACGTGATTACAATTTAATTAATCCATCTTTATGGATTAAAACAAATAATAACATTGGGATTTAAAACACATTTGATTGCATTCCGTTATCAAACATAGTCAATTTTTGTTCTGAAGACATTTCCAGCACAGTAGGGTCGGGGGGGGGGGGCTGTGAATCAGTGCGGGATGGATAGATGGCTGGGGTTAGAAGGGGCTGAGAAGGCAAGGTGCGGGATGGATGGATTGAGGCAGGGGAATTAGTGCGTGTTGGTTGGAATAGGTAATATTGTGAGGGGAGAGTGCGGGAGATGTCAGTGGGGTTGAATCAGTATGGGATTGACGGAGGGCATCAGTACAGGATGAATGGAGGATCAGTACAGGATGAATGGGGGGAATCAATCAGTACAGGATGAATGGGGGGAATCAATCAGTACAGGATGAATGGGGGAATCAGTACTGGATGAATTGGGGGGGGGGGGTGTCAGTACAATGTGGATCAGAGGGTCTGTGCAGGGTAAATGGGGGGATCACTACAGGATGGATGGGGGGTCACTACAGGATGAATGGGGTATCGTTACAGGATGGATGGGGGATCAGTACAGGATGAATGGGGGGGTCAGTGCAGTGTGGATCGGGCGGTCTGTGCAGGATGAATGGGTGGCTCGCAACAGGATGAATGGGGCGATCAGTAAAAGATGAATGGGGGGGATCAGTACAGGATGAAAGGGGATCAGTACAGGATGAATGAGGGGATCAATACAGGATGAATGGGGGGAATCAGTGTGGGATGGATGGGAAAGGGGGTGAGTACAGGGTGAATTGGGGGGCCAGAGTAGGATGGATGGGTGGGGGGGGGGGGGGGGGGTAGCAGGAGAATCAACGCGAGTGGATAGGGAGATCAGTGCAGGATGAATAGATGGGGAGGAGAGCTCATTGAGGACTGAATAGAGGCGGGAATGGGGATCAGTGGAGAGGAGGGGTCCCAGGATAAGGGGGGTGTACAAGGGAGAGAGAGAGGGGGGGAGGTGGAGAGGACGGAAGGTCTGCGCTCGTCGGACAGGGACAGCATCATCGCCCCGCTGCCTTGGCCGTCCCTGTCCACCGCCAAGTTCCGCCGCCAAAGGGGGAGGCATTTGGGATCTCCTCTCCTTCCTCCCGGCCTCGGCGTGTGGGAGGGTTTGTTTTGAAAGTGGTATCGGCGTTAGCGGATTGGCAAGCAGCGGCCGCCAAAGATCCTATAGCTTCGCGGGCGGGGATCTGGGCGGGCGGGGTGCTGGAGGAGGAGGAGGAGCCGCTATCGCTGTCGCTGTGCGGGGCCCGTCATTCGCTCCGATCCATCATCACCCCACACCCCGTATCTTTGCTCCACACTACGTCACGTTCCTTTTCTCCAGTGATGCTGCCTGACCCGCGGAGTTACTCCAGTTTTTCGTGTCTATCTTCGGTATAAACCAGTATCTGCAGTGCCAAGCCGGGCAAAATGACTCGGCATTTAGGTTGCCCGGCGGCACTTTGGGTGGTCATTGGCACCCAGGCAACCGCTAATTTCGAGCCCTGCATTACATGTTCAGGTTGTGTATTATAGATTTCAGCAGCTATCTGCATGAGACGGAGTGGAATCTTCCCTTCGATTACCTTGCACACTTTTTGGCATTTACTTCCTTTTAAGATAGTTGCCAATTCTTTTCTCAACTACTATTGTCACAGCAGCTGAAGCTTATAATTACTTCCCATCAGGTTTACCTTCTGCTCGAATGAGAATAATTCCAGTTTTTCCACCTGAACAGGGTCTTTGCTGCCTGGTATAATGCTGGGAAAGAGAGATTCCACCCTTTAAGGAAAGCATTGAATTCCTTCCTAAAATGAAGTGCATAGATGGTGCAGCTTTTTTTCTTCAATTTAATTTGATCCCTGATTGAAGTGTGCCATATGCTATTTTTGCTACACTATCAATTTGTCCCAATTGGAATGTATATCTTTGTAAATAATTCATATAATAAAGTGTATGGCATGTACTTGTCCTGGAATTGGAATGGGGCAAACTGATGGAGAAAGTAGTGGTTAAAGTCTGACATAAAGTGAAAGTCAATGGCCAGAATGAAAGCACAATTCAGAAGCAAAACACCGTTGCATCCTGTGTCGTTGTGCCCAGCAACTTATCCGACGATGTAAACACAATAAAACCTTGGAAGCAACAGAGATCGCAGATGCTGGAATCCTGAGTGCAAAACTGCTGGACGATTTTAGCGGGTCAGGCGTCATCTGTGGACCACCCGACCCAGTGGCTGCAGGGTAAACCATCTGCAAAATGCACTGCAGTTATTTTGTTTTGGTGTTGAGATACAGCATGGAAACAGGCCGTTCGGCCCACAGAGTCCACGCTGACCATTGGTCACCCTTTCGCACTAGTTCTATGTTATCCCACTTTCTTGTCCACTCCTTACACAACAAGACCAACTAACTTTGGGATTTGGGAGGAAACTGGAGCAGCTGGTAAAAGCCCATGTGGTCACACGGAATGTGCAAACCACATAGACAGCACCCGAGGTTGGTATAGAAGCTGGGAGTTTTGGGCTGTGAGGCAGCAGTTCTACCAGCTGCACCACTGTGCTGCCAACGGCACCTGTGGATTGTCTTGCAAGGTGCACTGCATCTTGACGTGGAAGTTCATTGTCAATTCTTCATCGTAGCTGGGCCTAAGTGCTGGATTCCCACCATGGAAGTACTTTACCAGAAGGACTGCATCAGATCAAGACAGCAGCTCACTACAGCTTTCTAATAGGTAATTACTGGTGCGAAATAAAAGCCAGACTTATCAAAGAAGCCCAAATCCCCAAAATAAGTAACAAATAAAGTTGCCATTGTGATCAGATAGGTGGTGAATTAATTATGACCTCATGATATTTAGGGTGAATTTGGGAGTGCTTGGGCAAATATCAATTGTTTGTTGTTCATTTCATTGTTCTATTTCGGGATATTTGACAATAAAACACTCGTGACTCTTGATATTTGTCTGCCCTAGAAATGAGACAGGCAGAGCCATGAATGGTGATGGAATGAGCTTGGGATGTGGGGTGATTCTCATTCCCTTTGTATGACGATATCTGGCTGTTCTGAAGTGATGAGTCTGTCTGTGGGTAGCTTGTGGAATTTCATGTTTTTTAATTTTGTTGTAGTGGTTTTGTACAATTGGATATCTTTCTAAATGATATGAGAGCATGGTGAGTCACACACGTTACACAGGGACTGAATTCATCAAATGGGCAGACAAAGCAGATCTCATGGAGCCTAACGTGGGGGCAGGAATAAACTATAAAACCTTTGGAATTTTTACTTTTAAGATCAGTTTCCTGCCTGAACCCCAGGACACTTGATTTCCTTAGAATAATTTTACAACAATTCTGTCATTTCAAGATCACAATAAATGATGGGAGCATTTATTCACACTTTATGTAACTCAAATTCCTCAATTGCTGTGGTGAAATTTGAACTTGTCTCTTCAAATCATTAAGCTAGGCCCTGGTCCATCCACACGAACAACTTGCAACTGTGGCCACAGCAGCATTAATGTTGTCTAACTCCAAAAGTGTACACCCCAGTCAACGGCATAGCCTGCTAGAGATAAATTCCTGTTGTTATTGACAACTGTGTGACTTTGGAAGATAAATTAAGACGCACTATTCAGTCAGTGTTGCAGATTCATATCTTTAGATTGTTGTCTTATCTTCTCAAAGCGGCAAAGTGAGGGAAATCCTCATTTGGGGGGAAAAACATCTCAAATCTTCCCTGTCTCCAAGGCAAAGTCACTGTGTGACTTTGAAAGATGAATTAAGATGCACTATTCAGTCATTGGTATTGTTCAGTATTTTGGGCACCATATCTGAGGAAGGATACATTGGCTCTGGAGAGTGTCCAGAGGAGGTTTATAAGAATGCTCCCAGGAATGAATGGATTAACATATGATGAGGGTTTGACGGCACTGGGCCTGTACTCGTTGTTTAGAAGAATGAGGGTGGGCCTCATTGAAACGTACAGAATAGTGAAGGGCTTGGATAGAGCGGATATGGAGAGGACGTTTCCACTTGTGGGAGAGTCTAGGACTAGAGGTCTAGGACTAGAGGTCATAGCCTCAAAAATGAAGGACATTCCTTTTAGAAGTATGTCCTTTATGGCCTTAGGAACTAAGGCACATCTGAGTTATTTCAATTGCCCTAGGCGCGTCTCATCCACCTTCAATTTGCAACTAAGCCCCAATAATTAGAAATGTTCTCTTTCAGGAGCTTGCCGTGTTCCTTTTTAATATAGTTTTGTAGTGACTTAATACTTGACACAAAGAGCAGGTAGGTTGTGGCTCCCAAAGAAAGAAAGCTTTTGTATTCCTGTTGTTAAAGTGTCCAAGAGCACTCTATAGTCAATGTGGTGCGGTCATTATGAGATTGGTGCAAGGCGGGATTGCAATAATCAGGTAGGTGTGATGTAGATTATGGCTCATTCACCATCAGAGAAAGATAAAGTATCCCACTGCTCGTCTTAAAACAGTATGTAGAAATGGTAAAGCCTTGCATCCAAAGTTTCAGAGATTTCTAGTCTGTTTCCCCTATAGTATTCAAATAAAATAGATAATCGGATATTAACAAATTCCATTAGTTTAAATGTTTACCGCTACCATCTGCTTTTCTTTAAAACAAATATTCCTATAATCTGTATATTTGATATCATTTTGTCCACTCTTCACCATGTGTAGGGATTAAAGTTGGACACGCTGCTTGAGCTGCATTGTTAAGGGCTGTTAAGCCTTCCTCATTATGATCTAGCCATATGTTTGTGCGTACAGCTCAAGAGGGCCAGCAAGATAGCATCATTGGCATTTGTTTAAAATGTATATTTGTTTTGAACAAGAAAATAGATTTTCTTAAAAATTAAAAAGAAAGGTGATGGACACTGGACAGATTGGATTGAGGGGAATAGTATCAAAAAGCGTTGAACATTAACAACAGCCCTTCTCAGAATTTGTGTTTAAATTCGCTCATAAATTGTTAAATAAAAATTCTGTGCAATGTGGATTGTTCTGGAACCTTACAAAAATGTTTCCTTGAAGGGTTATTAATTTAATAGTTATATTAAATTCAGGTTCATGTCAACACAACTTGGTTGTTGGGATTATGCAGACAACTATTGTGATTAACATAATTGATTTGAATGGTTAGTGTTTTATATTGGCTAAAGTTTGCATCTGTGGGCTGTCTGATTGTGATATGATACAGCACAAGTCCTATTTCAGCAGACTAATGGACCTATGTATTATTTATTATTGTTTTTCTAAATTTGAGCTTCATTCACATTTAACTGTATCAACATTGTTTTAAAAATGTTAACATTAAAGATTAATGAGGTTTGGAATTTTATCCCAAGTGGTCAAATGATACTGTCTTTGGTTAATGTTCTTGCATGCGTTTCTACGGGTTAATTGAGATTAGGGAAGTTAACTTCTCTTCACAAAATTAACGCACTTTTGCTGAAACAAGTCAAGAGTGTTTTATTGTCATATGTCCCAGATAGAACAATGACATTCTTACTTGCTGCAGCACAACAGAATATGTAAACATAGTACATAACGGGAGAAAATCAAAGTTCAGAGTGTGTATATACACATGCACACATACTCAATAAATAAACAAATATAGTGCAATAATAATAGTCTGTTGTAGTTCAGAGCATATTTGCTGTCGTGCTTGATAGCCTGATGGCTGTAGGGAAGGATCTGTTCCTGAACCTGTACGTTACAGTTTTCAGGCTCCTGTACCACCTTCCCGATGGCAATGGTGAAATGAGTGTGAAGCCAGGATGGTGTGTTTCTTTGATGATGTTGGCTGCCTTTTTGAGGCAACGACTTCGATAGATCACTTCGATGGTGGGGAGGTCAGAGCCGATGATGGACTGGGCAGTGGTCACAACTTTTTGCAGTCTTTTCCCCTCCTGGACGTTCAAGTTGCCGAACCAGGCCACGATGCAACCAGTCAGTATGCTCTCTACTGTGCACCTGTAGAACTTCAGGAGAATCCTCTTTGACATACTGAACCTCTGTAATCTCAGGAAGTAGAGGTGCTGATGTGCCTTCTTTATAATTACATCAGTGGATCTTCGGAAATATGCACGCCCAGGAATTTGAAGTCTTTGACCCTCTCCACCATCGTCCCGTTAATGTAAACAGGATTGTGGGCCCTCATCCTTCCCTTACCAAAGTCCACAATCAGTTCCTTGGTCTTACTGATGTTGAGAGCCAGGTTGTTGTGCTGGCACCATTTGGTCAATTGGTCAATCTCACTTCTATACTCTGACTCAGTCATCACTATCTGTAATTCGTCCAACAACAGTGGTGTCGTCAGCGAACTTGATGATTGGGTTCGCACTATGTCCGGCTACACAGTCATGGGTATAGAGTGAGTAAAGCAGGGGGCTGAGCACGCAGCCTTGAGGTGCTCCCGAACTGATTGTTACTGAGGATGAAGTATTTCTGCCAATTCGAACAGACTGGTCTGTGGATGAGGAAGTCGAGGATCCAATTGCAGAGGGATGCGCAGAGACCCAGTTCCGTGAGCGTGGTAACCAGCTTGGAGGGGATGATGGTATTGAACGCCGAGCTGTAATCTAAACAACAGCCTGACGTAAGTGTTTTTATTTTCCAAGTGGTCCAATGCAGAGTGGAGAGATGTTGAGAACGCATCCTTTTGTGGCGGTAGGCGCTGTAGTGGGTCGAGGTTCTTGTTGAGGTAGGAGTTGATATGTACCATAACAAACCTCTTAAAGCTTCATCACCACAGATGTTAGTGCCACTGGTCGATAGTCATTGAGGCACGTCACCTTACACTTCTTGGCCACCAGTATTGATGCCATCTTAAAGCAGGTGGGAACCTCAGATCTCAGGTTGAAAGTTTCCGCAAAAACTTCAGCCAGTTGGTCCGCACAGGTTTTGAGGACACGACCAGATATACCATCAGGTCCGGGCACTTTCCGAGAGTTCACCCCCGCTGAAGGATCTTCTGACGTCGGCCTCTGTGACTGTGACTGTAATACCATCAGGTTGAATGGGGGCTCGGGAAGGCACATCAGTGTTCTCCCTAGCAAAGCGTGCATAGAACACATTGAGCTCGTCAGGGAGGGATGCTTCGATGTCGTTTGAGCTGCCTCCTGATTTCGCCTTGGAGGAGGTGATGGCGTTGAAGCCCTGCCACAGTTGCCGAACATCCGCATCATCCTCCAGCTTAGAGCAGGTCCCTTTTGGCCTATTTGATGGCCTTGTCAAGGTCGTATCAGGACTTCGTATAGACCTCTGCATCACCAGATCTGAATGCCCGGGATCTGGTCTTCAGAAGAATGTGGATCTCATGGTTCATCCAAGGCTTCTGGTTAGGAAATACTCGGAAGGTTTTTGTTGGAACACAGTCCTCCACACATTTCCTTATGAAGTCTATAAAGACTGTGATGTATTTATTCAGGTCCGTTGCCGAGTCCTTGAACATTGCCCAGTCTGCAGACTCCAAGCAGTCCTGTAGTTGTTCCTCTATGCAATAACAGCAGTATTAAGTGGTAAATCCATTGCCAATATTCTGGTTGGTCTCATGGTTTTAAAATCCTTTGATGTCAGCCCATTGCAATAAACAAATAACATTTAGACACGAGGCATCTGTAATTAATAAATGGAAATAAATCGCCTGTTCACAATTCACGAGGCTATTTTGAACTGTTTGAAAATATTCACTGGAAGATACGTAAAGCCTAATTTCTAGCTTAAAGGTTGTGTTCATGATTTTGTGTAATGAATTAAGAGAATTCATTGATTGTGCTCAGACATTCTAGGGGAATCTGCAGTGCGAATGCCACAATTTGAAACCCAAAACAAAGCCAGTCCCTCTGCAGGGGTTTTAGAATGTGGACCAGCATTGTACTGAAGAATCCTTCCTGAGACGTGAAGACTGACCAGGAAATGTAAACTGGTAAATTTTATACCGAAATCATAAGGAAAGTTGGTGAAGAAATATGCAATTAAGAGAAGGTAAAAATGCTTTGGTTTTTAATACTTTTATATCTCCCAACAGTAACTAAAATTTAAAGGAAAGGCCACACATGTAAACAAAAAATGTTTTGGTGGCAATTTAGCTTGTCTCAGAATTCTCTTAAATTTGAACAGTTGAATTCCAAACTCTTGTTTGGATTAAGTACTTGGTTTTAATGAAGTTATTATCACATACGTGGACTGGCTCAAAGTTGAGTCCCTCGGTGAGATATTATTTACTCAGGTGCAGTCTGTGCATGGGCAGGGAACCACAGACAGCAATGTCCTCATTTCTGTTCATAATGGCAGGTATGTGGCCATAGCATCCCTTCCCTTTAACGCTCATGAATGTTTTTGTTAAAATGTGGGTAGCAGGTAGTACACAGGAACTGAACTAGCGATCTGGGTTTGATCTTAACCTTGCACACGATCTGTATGGTGTTGGATTGTTATTATCACATGCATCGAGAGGCAGTGAAAAACTTTGGTGTGTTCTTCAGTCAAATCATACTAGACACAAGTACAAACAAGCCGTACATAAATATGTGGCACAGTGGCGCAGCGATAGCATTGCTGCCTTGTAGCGCTAGAGACCCGGGTTCGTTCTTGTGCTTGTCTGTACGGAGTTTATACGTTCTCCCCGTGAACCGTGTGGGTTTTCTCCGGTTTCTTCCCACGCTCCAAAGACGTACAGGTTTGTATGTTAATTGACGATATATTTGTACAATTGTCTCTAGTGTGTGTAGGATAGTGTTAGTGTGCGGGTTCACTCGATGACATAGACACGATGGGTCAAAGGGCCTGTAATATTGGCATACAGAATGCAATGTTACTGTGTCCTAATGTCACTATTGCAAAGAGAGTGCTGATTCAAATAAAAAGGGCAAGGTCTGCAAAAAAGTAAGTTGGGAGGTCTAGACTACACCCTAGGTTAAGGTAGGACGTTCAGTCGTCTGATAACAGTGGGGAGGAAAGTTGTTCTTGAATTTGGTGGTACGTGCGTTTATGGTTTTGTATTTACTGCCCAATGAGGAAGGAATGACGGGTGAAAATGATCCCTGATTATGTCTGCTTTCCCGAGGCAGCATGGTGAACATGGTGCAATTGGGAGGGAATCTTGAATATTTGACTTTACAGAAACAGGTGCTGATCCTCAGGTTAGCAAATTCTGGAAAATTAGTTGCCTTAAGTGCATTCTTTGGTAATTATGCAATATTAAAAAACTGCCTAAATATGTTGCTAAAAATATTTTTTGGCCACAGAGAATACTAGTTTCGAAGGGTTGTAAATCTTAAATCTTTTTCCTTTGAACTTGTAATTCTGAATACATTGTCATCACTTAACTGGAGGTCATGTGGTATTTGAGTTGTTTCCCGTTGCCTTAGTGGGAATAGTCACCAGATTGTGGACATGGATGTTTTTTATCCTCTTCATTCTCAATACTGCTTTTCTAAATTCACAGTAGTCAATTGTTAGTCATTCTGATGCAGTTTTTTGACCAGATATATTGACCATCTCTCTGCCTCCACAGATACTGCCTGACCTGCTGAGTTCCACCAGCTTTTTTTTGCTTTATATTGCAGCAACTGTAGTTACTTGTGACTCAGTTTCCTCTGATGGATGATTCGTGAATGTTAACCATATATCACAATGGGTTTATCTAGTGGTAACTCCTAATGAGCTATTACGATCTAGACAGAGCTTATTTATTTTAAGTTTCAAGAACATGGAATGATTACAGTGCATTCAGAAGTTATTCAGACCCCTTCACTTTTTCCACATTTTGTTACGTTACAGCTTTATTTTAAAATGGATTACATTCATTTTTTTTATCATCAATCTACGCACAATACCCCAGAATGAAGAAGTGAAAAAAGGTTTAGAAATGTTTGCAAAGTAATGAAAATAAATAATTGAAATATCACATTTACATAAGTATTCAGACCCTTTGCTGGGACACTCAAAATTGAGCTTAGGTTCATCCTGTTTCCATTGATTTTCCTTGAGATGTTTCTACAACTTGATTGGAATCCACCAGTGGTAAATTAAATTGATTGGACATTATTTGGAAAGGCACACACCTGTCTATATAAGGTCCCACAGTTGACAGTGCATGTCAGAGCAAAAACCAAGCCATGAAGACGAAGGAATTGTCCGTAGACCGAGACAGGATTGTGTCGAGACACAGATCTGGGGAATGATATAAAACAATTTCTGCAGCATTGCAGGTCCCGAAGAGCACAGCGGCCTCTTTCATTCGTACGTGGAAGAACTTTGGAACCATAGAGTTGGCCGCCCGGCCAAACTGAACAATCGGGGGAGAAATGCCTTGGTCAGGGAGGTGACCTAGAACCCGATGGTCACTCTGACAGAGCTCCAGAGCTCCTCTGTAGATATGGGAGAACCTTCCAGAAGGACAACTGTATCTGCAGCACTCCACCAATCAAGCTTTTATGGTAGTGGCCAGATGGAAGCCACTCCTCAGTAAAAGGCACATGACAGCCCGCTTGCAGTTTGCCAAAAGGCACCTAAAGGACTCTCAGACCATGAGAAACAAGATTCTCTGGTCTGATGAAACCAAGATTGAACTCTTTGGCCTGAATGCTAAGCGTCACGTCTGAAGGAAACCAGGTACCGCTCATCACCTGGCCCATACCATACCAACGGTGAAACATGGTGGTGGCAGCATCATGCTGTGGGGATGTTTTTCAGAATCGAGGGAAAGATGAACGGAGCAAAGTACAGAGAGATCCTTGATGAAAACCTGCTCCAGAGTGTTCTGGACCTCAGACTGAGACGGAGGTTCACCTTCCAACAGGACAATGACCCTAAGCACACAGCCAAGACAACGCATGAGTGGCTTTGTGACAAGTCTGTGAATGTCCTTGAGTGGCCCAGTCTTGAGCCCGATTAAAAAACATTTGGCGGGACCTGAAAATAGCTGTGCATCGACACTCCCCATCCAACCTGACAGAGCTTGAGAGGATCTGCAGAGAAGAATGGGGGAAATTACCCAAATACAGGTGTGCCAAGCTTGCAGCGTCATACCCAAGAAGACTGGAGGCTTTAATTGCTGCCTCAACAGAGAACTGAGTAAAGGGTCTGAATACTTATGTAAATGTGATATTTCAGTTATTTCTTTTTAATTACTTTGCAAAAATTTCTGAACACCTATTTTCACTTTCTTATTATGTGGTATTGTGTGTAGATTGATGATTTAAAAAAAAAGAATTTAGTCCATTTTAGAATAAGGCTGTAATGTAACAAAATGTAGAAAATGTGAAGGGTCATAATACTTTCTGAATGCACTGTATATATAAACTTTATTGTTTGTATTGGCATAATTCAACATTCATTTATATTATAGTGGCTATGGATTTGTTATGTTTTGAATACTTCTTTAGAGATGTGCACTGCTGGCTTTGGTGCACAAATCTTAATGGAATCACATTGTTGATGAGAAGTATGATATTGATTGGTATTGGTTGTTGCTTGATTATCATTGCAGATGGTATTGTTGAAATGCCTTGAAATATCATTTCACCATAGGAAGATTAAATTATTATCAAAGACATTTTACATTTTGTTTGCACCTTCTGTTGTTATATTTTGTCAATTTATGATGTCATCATGATCTAACTATATGATCTGCCAGGGGTTATTTGATAAACAATAAGCAGTATCCTGCTTATTAAGAATAAGGGTTAAGCCATTTAGAACGGAGATGAGGAAACACTTTTTCACACAGTCGTGAATCTGTGGAATTCTCTGCCTCAGAGGGCAGTGGAGACCGGTTCTCTGGATACTTTCAAGAGAGAGCTTGGTAGGGCTCTTGAAAATAGTGGAGTCAGGGGATATGGGGAGAAGGCAGGAATGGGGTACTGACTGTGGATGATCAGCCATGATCACATTGAATGGCGGTGCTGGCTTGAAGGGCCGAATGGCCTACTCCTGCATCTATTGTCTATACTGATTTTAATGTGGGTTTTTCATAAACTTAAAATTTTAAGTGACTTGCACATTTTCAGAGCACATTCGTGTAATTATTTTTTAATACAATTCTTCTTATAGACACACTTAAGAAATGAAATCAATGATTGTTGAAATATTTGCTTTAATTTTATTCTTCATGATTAATATTTTTGCATTGTACTTTCAATTCTGAAAGTTTTCCAGAGTAAATAATTCCTGTATTTCTGGCTAAATCTATATCTAGGCATTAGTGCTTTGTTTATACTTTTGAATTGAAACGGAATTAATTCAGCTGTTTATATAAAGGAAAACGCTGCTTATTAAATCCAACTTTTGAGGGAAATTAAAGTTTCCAAATAATATTGCAATGCTACCATGTCACAAGACCTATACTCGAGTCCTGTTTAAAATCCTCAGGACTGCCTCTTCCGATGCTGCCAAGGGCTAGACTTCCACTTCTGTTTTCTTTAGGATTAGATTTCGATCTTTGGTAATTTATTCAGGCAGAGTTTGCCTTGAGCAATATGACTTGCTCATGTTCTGCAACATGGTCTGTTGCTTTCGTGGGGTGGATGATGTGCAATTGATTTTTAAACCAGCCACAAGGCAGAATTTTCAGTTCATTGTGAGTGCATTCTGGAATATCTGCCATCAGGAGCTGAAGAAGAACCCAATTTGGGATTTCTCTGTGTAATGATTTTCTAGACTTCTAGCTTTAGAGGTGGTATTGAACTGGGAACAAATGATCCTTTCAGAACACCACTTCCCCAGATTTGGTTTTTCCACCGATGTGATGAAGTGGAAATAAACCATGGGATATTTATGTCTTACTTAAATTTGAAAATAAATCTGCTTTTATAAGCTAAATTATTCAACAAATGCCCTTTTAAGCACAGGAGGTGAATATATTTTTTTAAATTCCAGAAAAGAGCTTGAAAGCATGTCATGTGATTGATAATTGATATCATTCAAACATGTATTAAAATATAAAAGCACACAATTCCTCTTTTATTCAATTATTAAACTTAGATTTTTTTTTATTGAGCCTAACGTGTGTAAGATTAGGAGCACAGTTTCTTAAAACAGAGGAGAAAACTGCACAAATTATTCAAGTGAATTTTGTGTTTAGTCACAGTTTTTGCACTGAGAAGACTGCTTTCATTTTTCTTTCAGTCGCACAGTAATCTGTGAGATGCAGGTGATTGAGTGTCCTTGATGCTGTTAATTCCAGATTTCTGTTTTGACTTGGCATTCTGAAACTTTCTGCAAAAAGTTTGCTTTCTGCATTATTCCTTGGCACTAAAACTAAACTTCTTGGGGAGTACGAGGAAAGCCTGGGACAGGACTATGTTTATGATGTGTGAATTAAAAGGATGGAGGCCATTTGTTCAGCACTTGATGTTTTTACCTATGAAGTTTAACTCCAAACTCCAATCATCATTCCACTTTGGCCATCACCATTTGTCTTTGTTCTTCTCTGCAATTTCACAATCGTGTCTTCCACTCTTACTTTCAGAGTGAGATCCAACCTGCTTCTTTGCACTCTTTACAAGTAATTGCTGACCCCAGACCCCCTTCTGGGTGATGGTATTTGATCTGCTGTCCCTGGAGCCCTGATGCACACTTTCCTGGCTGCAGTTAATGATATTAGCAGGAACGAGGACCCAGTGCAGAAGTAGGGAGAGCGAAGTATTGGTGGGTCAGCAGAAGGGGGGCATTGCTCGTATTGAAATGGACTGCTGTGTGCTTTAAAAAGCCTGACCCTTGAGAAGTATTGACGGGCCTGGGCATCAGGCTACAGCACTCGTACATAATGACAAACTGATTGAGAGTGCAGAGCTTCAGAACCTCGAACAGTTTAGAAACAAACTGCGAGAGGAACTCTGCAGGTCAGGCAGTATCTGTGGAGTGAAATGCTGGCTGGCCAGCTGTTCATCCAGCAATTTGTCTTGTGCTCACAATTCCAGGATCTGCAGTCTCAAGTCGACGTCATACAGGTTGTGGGCGCTGTCTCATGGCGTCCGAGACCCGGGTATGTTCCTGACAGCGGGTGATGTCTGGGTGGTGTTTGTACGTTCTGCCTGCATGGGTTTTCTCCAGGTGCTCCGGTTTCTTCCCAGGTCCCAAAGATGTGCAGGTTTGTAGGTTACCCTTGTATGTAGAATGCAAAACTGGCTTAAGATAGAACTAGTGCACGGGTGATCTTTGGTCAGTATGGATTTGGTGGGCTGAAATGCCTGTTTACATGCTTTTATTATCTCTCAAATTAAAAACTAAAATTATGTATGTGCTTTGCATTTCAACTGCCAGTGTAAGGAGAGATCCAAATCTATTATTCCTTGCTACATGAGTGAACAGCCAATTGTTAAGCAGCAACATAAAACAATTTTAATGTGAGTGGTAGTGTGCCCATGTTTGCTATGGGTCAGTTGATTGCATCTGTGTCTCCTGAGCCAGAGATTCTGGTATTTGTTTATTATTGTCATACGTACTGATTTACAGTGTAAAACTTTGTCGGGCGTGCTGTCCGAGCAAATCCAACCATATATGAGTACAATCTAACCAGACACGAGTACGGCAGACGAGAGCAAATGGGAAAATAAACAGAGTGCAGAATATAGTGTTACAACTACACAGTGAGTGCAGATTGAAAAAAATTAAAGACAGAATATAGTCTCTGCATATGAGAGGTCCAGTTAAGGTCTAGTAACAGCAGGAAAGAAACTGTTCTTGAGTTTGGTGGTAGGTAAATTCAAGATTTTGTATGTTCTGCATGATGGGAAAGGGGAGAAGAGAGAATGGTTGGGTGTGAGTGTTTCTTTATTATTTTGGCTGCTTTCCAAAAGCAAGTTGCCGTATGGGTGGAGTCAATGGGATGGTGGGGGGGAGGGGAGGAGGGGGGGGGGGGGGGGGGGGGGGGTGGGGAGGGAAATAGTTGGTGTGTGTGATGGACTGGGCTGCTGCGTTCACGGTTGTGGGAGCGGAGAAATCAAGCATCACGATGGTCGTGTGAGTACCGGCCCCCGCGCACCGCGTGTGGGGCCAGAGGTCTGTGGCTCTGCAGCTCCTTGGCCTGTGAATTCCCAGTTATTTAACCCGACGCTGCATTTCTTCCCTCCTAGCGTTGGTATAAATTTACAGCCCCTCACTAAGTTATAGCGGACAATGGTCAATAACTGACAATTTCCACCCATGGTCCATTATAGCGAGGGTGTACTGTATCTTTGTCTCAGTATCTTTACTGCCGTTAAGATTCTCCCTAAATAATTTATTTCATACATCTAGGTATTGAATACGTCCTTCTGATCAATCTACCCGTGTTTTAGTGTTGGTTATGTTTTTCTGGTCTCTGCTTTTTTTTTTTTTGCAAGCTTTAATTTGGCTGGATCCACTGGTTTTAATGATCATACCATAAAAGTTTTCCATTGTTATACTGCTACACTGACAGCAACATTTTGAAAATGCACTAAAGCTAACAAAGGTAGAAACTCAGAAAATGTAGTAACTAAATTCTAGGTTTTCCACAGTTTGAGCTGTTTGGCAGTTCTTTCCAATCTCATTAAGTTAAATTGGGGACCTCATGGTACTTATACACCATTCTCGCAGTAAAAAAAAATCTGAAAGTTAAACTTTGCATGATTATTAAATGAGCTTTTAATAAGCTTAGCAGATCATAATTGCCTTGCGGCAAAATGTCTGGTACTTAAATAATTTTATGTATAGATTATTATTTTGCTAATGTGCAAAATGTTTTGGTTGCTTTTTAAAAAATTGTTACGATATGTACATTTCTACCTTTCAATAAGTGTGTGCACCAATCTTTTTTCCCCTAGTGTAACATTTAAAGTACTGTAATATATATTGTTTAAAAAAAAATAATTGCTGGCTTGTTGTTTGAGAAGGCGCATGACTGCTCTGCCATCAAGGTTACAGCATTGTGCAGAAAGGAACTGCAGATACTGGTTTAAACCAAAGATAGATACAAAATGCTGGAGTAACTCAGCGGGACAGGTGCCATCGCTGGAGAGAAGGAATGGGTGATGTTTTGGGTCGAGACCCTTGACCCGAAACATCACCCATTCCTTCTCTTCAGAGACAGTGCCTGTCCCGCTAAGTTTACGGCGTTGCTGTGTAATGGGGATCCCTAGATCTGTTCCTCAAAAACAGTGTTGGGAAAGGAGAACTTCATGCCACAGAAATCACAATCTTTTAATTGCCCAATATTTTGCTGGATGGATTTATTCAGGATTATTGGTGAGAACCATCACTGCAAGATGTAGGACAGTAAAAAGATGCTGCATGCAAAATTTTACCATTGTGGTGATTTATGCATCTTTAAATTCCTAGGCTCACATTAGTTATTCTTGTTTATTTGCAGCACTTTTCATGGATTTGATTGTGACTAAGGTCCAATCATTGAAGAAGACTTTATCAGGACTTGACTGATAAAGCCATTCACGCTAATGATAAGCTTTCTTGAATCCAAGACAAATCATCAATCCTTGAATCAAAGGCTAGCCATCAATCCTTCAGTGGCATCATATTAGGCAAGCAATTATAGTACTTAGGTTACATATTCATTCCCATCATGGTATACTGCCAGAAGGCTCAAACACCAGTTGTGGGCTTTGGACCTTTTAACAGTTGTACTTTACCTTATCTCAAGAAGGGCTTTGGACCTTTTAACAGTTGTACTTTACCTTATCTCAAGAATGGTTCATGCAGCCCTTTTTTTCATTTTGTATTTTAAATTTGAAGCCTAACGTTATATTCTGCGAGTATTGCAGTTTGTTGTTGCACACGTCCATATTTTCACCCATCCATGGTTTTAATGATTCTTCTGTTTTCTTACTATCTGAGAATTTCTGCTGAATATTAATAATGATTCATATTGTTACGGTTGTGGATAAAATTTGGATGTTGGATTGAGAGAATCATATTAGTGGTATATTACTTTGGTGCCACATAACTTAAAACACAGCCTTTAAATGCAGTCTGATTTAGGAAGAACTGTAGATAATTTATGAAGTAGTGTTTAACAAAGAAAAATGTATATTATGTAACATTTTAGTGGCAAAGTTCAATACTAAATAACAAATTCTATGTGGTCTTGATTTAAAAAAAATGGCTGCTAATGTAGAAAAATAAGCTATTCATTTGTCAACATACAATGGAGAAAGCCTACACATCCTTAACATTTTCATATGCCTCACTGTATTTCCTTGAGCTGTTCTACTACTAAATTTATTCTACCTGATTTTGTTTTTAAAACAAGGTTACCTAACATTTTTTTGTGAGAAAAAATTGAAGATTTTACATGAAACACTTACAAAACCAAAGCAAAGGTACTGTTCAGTGGAAGTCTTAGTCAATGTGTCCACAGTGAGTATTAATTAAATCAGAAACAGAATGAAGAAATAAAAGATTTTTGAAAATCTGAGGGAAAAGGCCTCCTTTCTTCTCCCCGCCCCCCCACCCTCGATCAGTCTGAAGAAGGGTTTTGGCCCGAAACATTGCCTTTTTCCTTCGCTCCATAGATGCTGCTGCACCCGCTGAGTTTCTCCAGCTTTTTTGTGTACCCTCAACTTGTTAGCCTTGATTACTGGAATAACTAGTTAATGTTTTAAGAATAAGGTCTAAATAAATGATTTTTTGCTCGAGCATTTATGTGTTTCAATTGTGAACATGCAGACGTAAAAATCAGTACTTTGTAATTTGGTTGGTGTATTGAACAAATTATTTTTATCTAAACAAATAAAGCAGAAGGTAAGAAGTGTCTGAAGACCAAGTCTGAAGAAGGGTCCCAACGCAAAGTGTTGCCTGTCCTTTCCCTCCACAGATACTGTCTGATGCACTGAATTTCCCAGCAATTTGTTTTGCTGAAAGCAATAGGTAAAATGGCTTGTTGCTGTCTGATCCCAAAGTGATAGTGTTACCATTTCTGCATGAAGTACTATTCAAGATGATGATGATGATGATGATGTCGTCTGCCAGGCAAGAAGTAGTCTGAAGAAGGGGCTCGACTCGAAACATTGCCAATTCCTTCTCTCCATAGATGCTGCCTCACCGAGTTTCTCCAGCATTTTTTGTCCACCTTCTTCGATTTTTGGAAGCATCTGCAGTTCTTTCTTAAACAAGAAGGTTAAAATGATCTGTGGGCCAAATGCTACAATTCTCTAGGTTCTAAAGCCTAGCCTACCTCACTTCAGAAAGCAAGTCGACTTGGGCCTGGTACTTGGATCGGAGAATATCCAGCAATGGCAAGTGTTAGAGGCTTTACCTGCAGTGCAGACAGGTGCCACCCAATCACACTGTCTGAGATTCGGCCACGATGCAGGGGCTAAGGTGTAGCCTTGAGATCAATATGTTGTAAAAATTTTTTTTTGAAGCATCATCGAATAATGTCAGGAACAGTCAGTCAGATTTATTGATCTTAACTTTGTCAGCTGGAGGTTAGGAGTAACAAAAAATCAGTTGAAATGGTTGAGTTGTAGAAGTAGATGAAGAAGGCATATGGCATGCTTGCCTTCATCAGTTGGGGCATTGAGTATAAAAGTATTGCAGCATTATAAAACTTTAGGCTACACGTAGAGCATTGTGTTCAGTTCTTGATGCCATGTTATAGGAATTATGTGGTGGCCTTGGAGAACGGGCTAACCGGGATCTTGCTTGCATTGGAGTATATTAACCGTAAGGAGACGGTGGATAAACTTGGATTGTTTTCTCTGGAATATTGAAGGTTGACGGTGACCTGATAGAAAAAAAAATATATATATATATACATTATGAGAGGGATTTAGACAGACACATGAACGGGCAGTGAATAGAAGGATATCGATAATATGCAGGCAGGAAGGATGAGTTAGATTGGCATCCTGGTTGGCACATAGACATGGTGGACTAAAGAGTTTGATCTTTTGCTGGACCTCTGTATTCCATTGATGCACGTGGCTTTTGTGAATTTTGTTAGTAAAACCCAATTTATTACAATATGGTTAATGAGTATGCAATACATTTAGGGTGGTCATGAAATGTTTCAGGTTTGGATCCTGATAAAGGGTGCTGTCTGTACAGGGATTATATGTTCTCACTGTGATTGTATGGTGTCCGTCTACATCCCAAAGGCAGGTAGGTTGGTGGGTTATTGTAAATTGCTCTCATTTCACGAGTAAGAGGACAATGGGAGTGCGGGATGAGGAAGGGGGTTAGGAATTGGGAGAATTAATGGAATTGGGATTAGTATTTATGGGTGCTTGATGGTTTGTGCAGGGGGAGTCGGCCAAAGGCCTGTTATTGTGCAGTATGAATGCATGTCTATTACATGGGAATTTATAGACAGGAGTGGAGCTGGAGAGAATCAATGGCTTAGTGATTTTGGAGAGAACGGTGTGTGGGAGATGATTGTGATCTGATACAGAGCATGTTGGAAGAGGTACGACAGTGAAAGGGTCAGAAGGGGAGGATGAGAACAGGTCAAGACCCTACTCAGGCTGGAAAGGAGTTTGAAGGCAGAGGTTGTTAAAAGAATGGAAGGTGGGAAAAGAAGGAAACCCAGCTATGTTGGGCAGGGGAAACAGAACAGGCATAGAGGCATCATGCAATTGGGATTGTAGTAGACAGGAAAACTACCTAGACGGGGCAACAGATTATGAAGTATTGGGTAGAGACATGAGATGGTAAGTGAACAGTGCCTGAGGATGCCAGCAGTTTTGGTGTGAAAAGAAAGTGATTTTCTAGGAGCAAAACGTTGAAAGAAGAAGAGCTTCTTGGCAGGTAACACTGAGATATGTCTTAATAATCTGTTTCTGATCTGCTTCAATGGTAAAGGGCTGAGCCATCAATTAACTTGGAATGCTCAGTAGAATTTTGTACAGGGGATGTTGAATAAGCATGATATGCCTCCTGATGCCCCTTGCATTGCCTAATAACATGAGGCTCTAGAGCATCATTCATACAGGATTCTCGGCAGTAATTGTAGCTCATAATCTCCAGCTCAAATCTGACTATGGACCTCTAAGCACAAAAAGTGGATGCGTCTTGTCATTGCTACGGCTGGCACAGTGATTAATTTCAGAAGGGTCAAGAGCGTAGTATTTGGATGCTTGCAGGTGTGAATTTAAAATCTCTGGACAATATTCAAGAGGGAGGGACAAGGATGAAAATTATCCTGGTGTTGAAAGCACTGTTATAGTCACAATGTGGTCGGCCCCATATGATTGCCTGCCAATTTTGCCCTTCCTGTTGGAACTTTCTAATTACTAACTTGGGTGTGGAGGTTTTGAGGGGACCCTCAGTAGGAAATAACCAATTTTTTGCGTCTTATAGATGAAAGCTAAAATAGTAAGATTAAACGAGAACTTACCAGTTTGAAGTTTGATCTTTATTTTATGAGGAGTTACGATGAGGGAATACGTGAAGAAGGCCCGTTCAGCCGCACATGCGTCAATCTTCAAAGCATCGGTGTGAAATCACAGATAATAATAACAGTGACTGAAGTATGATAGTAAGATGAAAGAAGACTAGAACTACCAGATGAGCTTAACGAGGGCTGGGAGCGGAGGGCACATATTCCCTCATCGTAACTCCTCATAAAATAAAGATCAAACTTCAAACTGGTTCTCGTTTAAGTTCTCGTTTAATCTTACTATTTTACTTCGGAGTCACCTGAGTGACTACGTGAAGATTTCAAAGCTCTGTGATTTCATGCCGTGAGAAAACATGTCTACACAACCACAACTGCCTCATTGACAAAATGAGGGAAAACATTCATAATGCATACAGTCATGACATAGATTAAAACATGCTGATGCTATTAAATAACCAATAACAATAGTCCCATCTCTCATCCGGATGGAACCTATAACAGAACATAAAATAAATTGAGAATACCTCTGGTCTGGCAACGGGTTATTATAACATGTTTGAAATATTGTTCGTTTGTCCACACTACAGCCGTTATGATGTGGTCCAGGCGAACGTAATTAACCCTTGCTGCTGCTGTTATAGCAGCCCTGATGGAGCGAGATCCAGATCAGTATCTACTCCTGCATACCTCAACTCCGTTTTAACACCTGACAAGATCTGAGCAAATAGGTTCTTATGACGTCTTTTGTAACTAACAATCATAGTTAGCTCAGAGTCGCAAAGGCTCTTGGTGACCTTGATGTATTGTTGTATATGTGTGTCCCCACATAACGAGAAATCCCTGGGTATGTCTTGAGTTATTCTAAGATCTGACACCCCTACTGCTCTGCTTAAATTAATTATAGCATAAAATACTATGCATATATTTGCAGATGTAATCATCCTCTCCTGTCACAATAATGTAGCGAGTGACCTGTTGCGCTAACCAGCGCCAGGAGGATAACTACCTAATGAGGTCCGATCAAAGCTAAGAATGTAGCTGGAACCCCCTGGTTCAAATAGTGCTACACAATGTCAATCTCCCATACTGCATTGTACTTGTCCTGAAAAACCTGTGTAACAGATATCCTTTAAGCAGCTTTCTCAGGGGGCGACTTGACGCAAGAGTTAACCAGAGTTGAACATTGTGGGAACCCCGTGCGATAACCGTACGGCATTCATGGACCACCGTGGACCACCGTGGCGCTAACGGCAGGTACTCGTGTAACTTGGTGACTCGGGAGAAAATTCAAGCAAGTTTGAATTTCTCCAAGAGTGACTTGTACACTTGTGGTTGAAGATTGCAATATTATATGCGCGTAGTGGCCAGTGCGATATCCGTATTAACTCTTGCGTGTACCGTGGGAACTCCTGCGAATGGTGAACCCGGAAGCTGGACAGAGGGGACAGAAGGTGAGTAATCTGGAATGAACATGCTGTTAGGCTGGGATCATTCTCTGCGAGATGATCTTAGTGCGGGAGACAAGTGTAGGAGAGGTGTACTGACTGTGTGGGCAGAACTTTGGAAGTGATTGCCCACCATTCTCAAAAGCCGCTGTATCTCCCTGTCCCTCCAACTCCAGAGGAATCCGCGCCCCCTCATCCGCAACCTGGGTTCCTCTGGAGTTGGAACGGGGCTGGGCTAGAGTTGCTGCTGGCTGTGAGTCTCTGGGATCTCCGTGCTTGCAGTCGGTGTCCCGTTGGTCCTAACGTCTCCGGCCACCCCCCTGGACTGGAGCTGAGACTGTGAACTGTACCGCCCTTGCCCCCTCCCTCAGCAACTGCAAACAACCCCACAGTTCCCAGTCTCAGCTCCTATACAGGGGGGTGGTCGGAGACGTCACAGCCCGAGCTGCGCCCCCTCATCCGCAACCCCAAGAACAAGACGTGCCTTGCACACCATCAGGTTCTGTCCCTACGGGGAGCGTGTTCCTCTGGAGTAGGAACGGGGCTGCGCTGCTGCTGGCTGTGGGTCTCTGGGATCTCAGTGCTTGCAGTGGGCCTGGGGGTCGGTGTCCCGTTGGTCCTGACGTCTCCGGTGACTGGCACTGATCTGCTGGCATCGCCGATGTGAAGACAGTGCAAAGCCCCCGCGCCGGTGCAATGGGCGGGGAGCTGAAGAGGGGAGGGAAGGGGTCACACACATGGCCGGGAAGCAGAGGGGTGTAGGTGGGGTGAAACTGAAGTGAGCGACAATCTGCTGCTGCCTGCCCGCTGAGTTAAAAAGATCCCACGCAAGACTCACGATACACTGTATATCGTGACCGTGGGAACTTTTTAACTCAGCGGGCAGGCAGCAGCAGATTGTCAATTATTAACCCTCCCGCGCAATTACCTTCTCTTTTATGAATGGGGATTCACAATGTTCGTTCAAGATTTAACGGGAAAGCTCGGGAGACGGACAAGTCACTCGCACAAATAACAGAAATGCCGAGTACCCGTGGGAACTCTTTATCTACCCCCCGTTATATCGTGTGATATCGTGCTAGACCACGACCACTTCACTCTGGTTACATCTTGCGTCAAGTCGCCCCGTGAGAAAGCCCCATTACTAACTCGATATCCGAGGTGAACCCAACAACTTAGACCTCGTTAGCTGCAGTTAGTCTGATGGAAAGCCCCTTGGCACAGTTAATGATCCTATAATTTAACATTGTCAAAGACCATTTAAATGAACTGCAATAACTCAGAATCTGTACCATTTTAAATCTAACATGAGCATTAAACCAACGTTTCACATCTCCTGAAGCAGCAAAATACCGCTTTTTGGTACCATTCCAGCACTGTGAATACATACAAAAATAGGCATGACAAACCCAAGCCGTAAGCAGTCTATTGAGAATCTGTAGAACATATATTGATTTTATCATGCAACGGCTGATCTTTCAAGCCGCAGGCTGGACCAGCAAATTACGTTTAAATAACCATATAATGTTGCATTATTATTATTCCCGACAAATCGTGAATCAAACTGCATAGGTCAATTCCACAGTTGGAACCTAAAGCGACTCTTGATGACTCTATTCCAAGACCCGACTCATAAATCAAATTTGGAGGAAGACATAAAAGACCATTCCTCATGCTTGTAGCGAGAATGTATCTTTCGCCACTGTTATGCCACACATTTTGCAACCTTTAATTAGCATGAAAACAATATATCTATATTCAGTGTAGCATTAAATCAGAATTTCATAAATACTGCGTGGTCCAACACCCATTCTGTGTTGTCATTGATCTGTACTTAATGATACTCCAGTGGCAAATTAGATTATGTACCTTTTACAGGATCTTTTCCCTGATTGCACCCTCGTGCTTATCATATGCCACATCTTAGTGTATCAACATGAAGTTGAGCATGCCCCTATGCATATTCACTCAATCCCTCTTTAACCCATAATGCACTTATGGTCTATAGATAGTTGATACCAATACTGAAGAGTTAATAACTCATTGCAAATCTCCTGCACCTCAATTAGAGATGACATTCGCATGTTCCCACCTTAAGCCATAGCATCTTTTTTGCAATATAATGACATATTTATTGATCAACTACTGGAGCAATGCTGAATACTGTTTGTCCATCATAGTGGCTTTCTTAGCTTCAGCTGGCAATAGCAATTTGTATTATCAATGATCATCATGACCCTTATTGTTTGTTATTAAGCATGCTGTCAATTCTCCCAAATGCACAGCTGCATCACATCTATTACATTGCCAGTTAGTCTAATGAATAAGAACTCCTTTATAACCACAAGGCTGTTCCAGGTTTCTATTGATTCCAATCTATTGCCCAGGGCGGAGTCACATGGCAACTATCCATTTGATAACAACCTAATTTACTGGATAGGAGAAACCAATTCCTCAATTAGCTTGAAACTGAGTGAATTTTAGTCAAATACAGCATCAAAATATAATCCAGACAATACATCACAATTGTTTTTGAACTCTGAGTAGTCCTTTGAATGATTTATTGTTATCATACTGTTTAACTTGCCTCATCATAACAATGCCTTCAAACATCTCTGATGATCATTGTACATGGAAAAAACCCTAGGAAATCAGTTTGATCACCCTTCTTTCTTAATGAACAGGTCACACCTGCCATCATTTCGAGTCTGCCCTGACAATAACTCTGGCCCGGTTCTGATAATTCTCACATGTCCCAAGACAACCCTTGCCATAATTCTGACCTTGCCTTGAAAGACAATTCCCCATATCTCCGAGCCTGTCTCGAAGGCAACCTGGCTAAGAATACTGGACCTGGCTCAACACTCTTCTGGCCAAATTGCAGCCTTCTTGGAATACTAGTATTGTCCAGTTACCTGGTTAAAATGCCTCTGAGTAGATGACAATGTCTCAGTTATTTGTGTGTTGCCCAACCAATTGTAAATCTTACCAACTTGTTCGTGGTCACTTAGTTGTAGAGTAACTCTGGTCAGCTTAATGCTGCTACCAGGTTCAGTGAACCGCTTCCTGCCGATGAAGCCGTGGGGTGCGTTTTCCCCCTAAACTATGTGCTTCGCCCTTCAGGTTTTGCCTGTGGAATATGTCTCGCCTGAATAGAATATTCGGCGGGTGGCTCTAACTCCCCTGATAGGGGAGTTCGCTACATTGTTGCAATGGCAACCTTGCTGCCAGAATCGTACCTCTGACATGTGCCCTTCATTCCTTGAGGTATGCTCCACGCTATACCCTCAGCCTCGGCATCAGATTACACTGACCCGGCATGTTCTCCTCTTCAATAAGGGAGACATTAAGCAGCCCTACTACAAGGCGCTGCTGGCATGACCTCTCCAACAGGTCCACCCTTCAGGGTCAGAAAATGCCCCGGTAAGCTCACCTCCTCCATGAGGGAGACATAATTGCAGCCCTTCTCCAGGTGCTGCTGCCATACATTTAAACAGCCCTATACAAGGCGCTGCTGACACGGCTTAGAGCAATAGGTCGGCAATGCCATATATTCGGCATCCCCATTATGCAGCCCTGTTACAAGGTGCTGCTGGCAAGGGCTCCCCATCTGCCCAACACTGCCATATCTCCTGATGTTAGGGTGTATCTATCTTGAGCCTCCTCTCAATAAGGCTCCATCCTGGCCAACTTCCACATTATTTATTTTTACCGGAAAGGAACCCTCCCGGCACCAGGACTGACCACTTAGGCCGATTTACCCCATATCTTGGGGACCTCTGCGGTCTGGACACCGTATAGCTGGTAGATTTCCCCTCCCCCGGGAATCCCAGCACCCTTATATATTACCGGAGGGAAAACCCTACCGGCCCCAGGGCTGACCGTTCCGGTCCGTTTAACCCCTTACCTGGGGATCCCTGCGGTCTGCAAGCGGCATAATTACTGGATTCCACTACCCGGGAACCCCAGCCTCTATATGGATATCGGGGAAAACCTCCCAACACCCGGCATATATATTTTTTCTCCCGTCTCCTGGATGTCCCCTCCACAGGAACCCCAGCATTAACGTTCATATCTTGGAGGGAAAACCACTCCCAGCACCCGGCCTGCTGGCGGTCCCTTCCACGAGAAACCCCAGCTTAAATATTCATATTGTCGGAGGGAAATCCCCTCCCGCTCTACTGGCGGTCCCAGAATAACTAATAATCTCAGAGGGAAATGCCCTCTCGCACCCGGCCTACTGCAGATCCCTTCCCTGGGAACCCCAGCGTTTCTGTGCCTATCGGAGGGAACCCTCCCGGCACCCGGAGCGCCTGTAAGCCACTGACCACCCGTCAGTGACCCACTTCGTGAAACCCGACATTCTCCAGCTACCCGCGCTTGGCAGCAAGAACCGGGGTTTCCCCACAGCTGGTTCCCTCGTCGGGCCTCGCGAATCCACCGACAGAAAACCTCTGGAACAAGAGGTTCCTGCAGGGAATAAAACAGGTAAGAAAACAAGCTTACCTTGAGTTTAAAACTTACCGCATTGGAGGAGCCCTGCTCCCCAAGCGGCCACCTGCACCAATGCGTCTGACGTAATGACGCACGTGCGGCTGAACGGGCCTTCTTCACATAGTCACTCACGTGACTCCGAAGTAAAATACCATACCAGTACAAAAGCAAAATATCAAAATAGAAATAGGAGAATGCTATCTTCCTCGTTGTAGTGCTGAAACTTGGAGCACCTTGATCCTGAGTCACACATAGTGGACAGGAGATAATTAATTTAAAGAACAAGATGGTGGGATGCACCTCATGCGGGAGGGGTGAGTTTACATATTTGTCTTCATATGAGAGAAGGACCATGAACATGTCTACATCATCAATGACATGGCCCCACGACTAGACTGATCTCTGCCAAATCTGTTTTGTTATCTCCATATGCCTTGCCTCAAATCTTCAGCACCAGCGTAAATATTGCTACAAAATGATTTGTCAGAGCTGTTGAGAATTCCATAATGGTAGCTCTTCTGAGACAGTTCCTCTGTTGCGGCCCATGGATGGAAATCCTTGGGGGGAACAGGGTGAGGGCTTGTCTCCCTCATGTTTTGAGTGGTGGGAGACAATCCCACCCCCCCACCCCCCCCATGAGGTCCGAGGTTGGCTCGCCTGCCCCACACTCCATAGACATGCAGGTTTGTAGGTTGTGCTTCGGTAAATTGTAAGTGTGTTCGATGGTGCTAGTGTATGGGGTGATCGTTGGCCAGCGTGGACACGGTGAGCCAAAGGACCTGCAGTTCCCAGGTCGCCTGCGCTCCCAGGTCGGCTCGCCTGCCCCGGGACTGGCTGCAGTTCCCAGGTCGCAAAAACGAATTGAAAAATTGAATTGAAAAAGAATACGCCTGCGGGCCGGATGATTTCAGGTTACGGGCCGGATCCGGCCCGTGGGCCGTAGGTTGTCAACCCCTGTCCTAGATGTTAGGCCTCATTGTGTGTCCCCCATGTTTTAAATGTGATTTACGCCCATGTGACACTGCTGCAATTTACACTGAGGTTTCTCATGACATGCAGCTGTGAAGAGACTCTTGAGGAAGTGGCAGCGCTGCCCTGGCAGCAGCGGCTCCTCGCCTGCAGTCCGTTCGTTTTTACTTTTTTGTGGGGTTTTTCCCGTTTTGTCTAGTTAAGTTTTTGGTTTTTAGGTTGTGTTTATGTGGGGGGGGAGGGGGTTGGGGGGTTGAAACAGGGCTTGCTGTCTCTCCCTTCGGGGGAATGCAACTTTTTTGTCATATCCCCCTTCTCTGCCTCCGTCTGGAGCTGGCGACCTCGAGACTCCGGAGGCAGAGCCAGTCAGGACTTGCCCTGGGCTCGCTCCCGTGAGGGCGGTCCGGCTCGGGGCTGGAACGGCGCTCCCGTGAGGGGCTGTGACGCTCCCGTGAGGGCGGCCTGGCGTGGGGCTGAGACGCTCCCGTGAGGGGCTGTGGCGCTCCCGTCGGGGCGGCCCAGCTCGAGGGAGGAACGGCACTCACGTGAGGGCGATCCGGCTCGGGGCTGGAACGGTGCTCCGGTGGCTGGGACGGCGTTCTTGCGGCGGTGACCTGAGTCCGGGGTTCAGCCGCGGGCCAGCGGCTGCGTCCGCTGGACTGGAGGGCGGCAGCTTCGACCACCCCGGGCCGCGGTGTTTGAGCCGGCCCGTTTACGGGGTTCGGTGAGCCGCGGGACTGTTTGTACCATCGCCCGGTGGGGTATCGCCTCAGCGCAGAGGGAGAAGAGGAGGGAAGAGACTGCAGCCCTAAGATTTTTGCCTCCACCACAGTGAGGAGGTGCTTGGAGGACTCACTGTGGTGGATGTTAATTTGTGTTTATTGTTGTTTATTATTGTATTATTGTATGTATGACTGCAGGCACGAAATTTCGTTCAGACCGTAAGGTCTGAATGACAATAAAGGTAATTCTAATTCTAATGAGAATGTCAAGGAGATCAAGCAGCTGATTATCTACTATAGCAAATACTTCCTGGATTGCATGACTGACTGGAAGCTTCAATGTCCCTCAAAAGGCAAGAAACAGCTCTAGGAGCACCTGAAGGTCGACCTCCCCTTGACAACTCATGATGTAAAGAATGCATGTGGTTTATTCATGCTGTTGGGCTAGAGAGGACCACAAATACCCACGAGGAAGGGATGAGTGAGACAAGGAGCTACAGAGGGAGTGTTCTCTATGGAAAGTGGTGGGGATAGGAATATGTGACTTGTGGTAGAATTAATTTAAAATGTCTGAGTGTGATGTTTTGATGCAGAGACTGATGGGGTGAAATGTAAGGATCGGGGGAGACGGGTAAGGATCATCTTCCTCTACCCGGGGAGAGTTGGAACGAGAACAGAACTATGGGACATGGAGAGACATGGGTGAGGGAACCATCCACAAGCAGTAAACCACAGTTACTGAAGAAAGATGACATCTCATGCCCTAGAGCAGAGAGCCTCAGCGTGGAAGCAGATGCGGTGGAGGTGGAGATATTGAGAGTAAGAAATTACATCCTAGCACGAGGCGGGGTGGGAAGAGATGCAGACAAGATAATTGTGGGAGCTGGACTCGAGTAGGTGTCATTTGGTAGTCCGACCCATGTGGTGGAGACAGAGAGATCTAGAAAGGAGAGAAAAGTGTCAGAGATGGTCCGTGAATTTTTGGGCAAAGCAGAAGTCAGTGGAAAAAGGTGAAGAAATCAACGAGTTCTGCATTGGTGCAAGAGGCAGCCCTGACGTATCAGAGAAAGAGTTGAGGGATGATGCCAATGTATGTTTGGAACACGGACTATTTGATGAAGCCAGCAACACCCAGGCATGGCTGGAGCCCATGCAAGTGCCCATGGCTTGAAGAAAGTGAGAGTAGTCAAAAGAGAAGTTGTTGAGGGAGAAGACAAGTTTCGTTAGGCAGAGGAGAATATTAGTAGAGGGGAACTAATTGTCCTGGTTCACGGAAGCACCAGGGTGCCTGGAGACCTTCCTGGTTGGGGATGGTGGTGTAACTGGACTGGACATCCATGGTAAAGATGAGGCAATGGGGTCCCAAGAATTGAAAGTAATTGAAGTGATGAAGAGCATGTGATGTGTGTTGAATGTAGGCTGGAAGGGACTTGATAAGGGGGACAAGATAGAATCACGAAAAACAATAGAACAAACAACACTGGAAGACACTGAATTACAACCGCAAGTGATCCGCATCATTTCACAATCCATTTTCTTCCTGTGGGTATACATTCTCAATAACGGCTGGTTATACTCCTCAAAAAGGAGTATAACCTGGCTTTGAATCAAGTCAAACTGTGTTGTATAACTTGGCAGTGAAGTTGACCAATTTGTGTAATGGAGAGAGTCTTGTTCAACATCTGCAACAATGTACTAACTGAAATTATCGCCATTTCAAACTTAAAGCTATTTTCTTTCTCCAAGATTGATAGTTAACACCCACGCCTCAAACAATTTCAGTGACCCACAGTCCCTCTAGAAATCTTACATTCCGTGTGTGGGTACCTTAAGCTTATTTCATTTAACTATGTCTATTAATTCGCAGCATCCTTGTGTACTCTTCACAGCTAAGTTTCCCATCTCACTTAATTATATTAGAACAGTTTGCACGCTTTGCATTGATGCATTCATTTTGCTTGCTGATAGAATTTGTATAATGTTCTGACCACAGCATCCATCCCTATTGGACACCATGTGGTTTAGGTTTATTATTGTCATGTGTACCATTGTACAGTGAAAAGCTTTGCTTTGCATGCTATCCAATTAAATCAGATAATATCATACATAAATCCAATCAAGCTGAACTCGAGTACAATAGGTGGAAGAATGGTAGCGGTAGAGTTGCTGCCATACAGCGCCAGGGACCCGGGTTTGATCCTGACCACGAATGCTCTCTGTACAGACTTTGTACATTCTCCCTGTGACCGCGTGGGTTTCCTCCGGGTGCTCCGGTTTCCTCCCACATTCCAAAGACGTGCAGGTTTGTAAGTTAATTGATTTCTGTAAAATTGTCCCTGAGTGTAGTATAGAACTAGTTTACAGGTGATCACTGGTTGGTGTGGACTCGGTGGGCTGAAGGGTCTGTTTCCACGCTGTATCTCTAAACTAAACAAATGGAAAGATACAGACTAGATCATAATTCTCAGCATTGTAGCGCATCTGTAATAGAGACAAAGTCAAAAGTCTGCAGGGGGTTGCAGTGAATTGGAAAGTACCTTAGTTTATGGAAGGACCATTCAGAAGACTGATAACAGAGTGGAAGAAGCTGTTCCTAACTTGTGCATGCTTTCAAGTTTCTGTATCTTCTAGCCAATGGTTGTGTGGGAAAAGGAGGACTGACCAGGTTGGGCAAGTCAAGGATTATGTTGGCTGCTCTTCTGAAAGTAGCTGTTTCCAACCTAACTGTGATGCAATCTACTGCCCCTGTCCCACTTCAGAAACCTCTGGAGACTTTGCGCCCCACCCAAGGTTTCCGTGCGGTTCCCGGAGGTTGCAGGTGGTTGCCAGAGGTTGCAGGTAGTGGAAGTGCCTGGTAGGTAGTGGAAGGTAGTGGACTGACAAAAACCTCCGGGAACCGCACGGAAACCTTGGGTGGGGCGCAAAGTCTCCAGAGGTTTCCGTTCAGGTTTCCTAAGTGGGACAGGGGCATAACAGTATGCTTTCCATGGTGCGTCTGTAGACGTTCGTAAGAATCATTGGAGATCTGCCAAATTTCCCCAGCCTCCTGAGGAAGTAGAGGCGTTGGTGCTTCTCCTTGGCTGTGGCTTCAATGTGGTTGGTCCACATCAGATCATTGGTAATATTGATGCCAAGGAACTTGAAGCTCTTAACCATTTCCACTTTGGCACCATTGATACTGATTGGGACTTGTAATCCATTACGCTCCTTGTACCAACCAGGATAAGATCCAGTTTTGCCTGCACTGTTTCCTGTTAGCCAGTCAATCTTCTGAGCATTCCAAGATGTTGCCAACCTACAAATCTGCACATCTTTGGGATTTGGAGTGAAACCAGAGGAAACCCACGCGGTCACAAGGAGAATGTGCAAACTCCACACAGACAGCACCCAAGGTCAAGAACAAATGGGTTATCTGGTGCTGTGAGGCAACAGCTTTACCACCTGCACCACTGTGCTGATCTTCTCAAAATATCAAGTGCGGGGGCAAAGTTTAAAGAAGATTTTTTTATACGGTGGTGATGAGAGCTGTAATGAATTGTCGGGTGTGGTGGTGGTGGTGGAGGCAGATATGAGAGCGTAATTTATGAGACTTTTGTGCACATGGATATGGAGGGATATGGATTATATGCAGACAGATAAGAATTTGTCTTGGCGTCATGTTTGACACATTGTGGGCCGAAGAGCACGTTCCTGTTCTGTACTGTTCGATACTCTAAGTGACTGACTGATCAACAAAGCATTAATAATAATAATAATAATACATTTTATTTTCGGGTGCCTTTCAAAGTCTCAAGGACACCTTACAGAAATTAACAGAAGAGAAAAAACATATAGTCGGAGAAAAATAAATAAAAGGACATCACCAGTACACAATTTAAAGACAGAAATCGCTCCAAAGACAGAAAATCAAAAAACACAACGTGAAGAGAGAGCAGCGGCAGCTAAAGCGCGCCAGCGCCCACTCTCCCTTCTGACAGCCATCTTGGACACAGACTAACATATTAACTTACACACAAAAAAAAATTCATTAGGAACATTTCACCAGCACAAAAGCATGAAGTAAAATGGAGTGAAATTAAACTTGTACAAAAGCAAGGTAATGATTGGGATTACACAGGTTACTGGAAAAACATGGTGCTTTAAGTTTTTAGTATTACTTGTATTCAAAAATATATAATTCCTGAATGCTGTGAGAGAGTGAGGCTTCATGCACTTTGTGATTGAGTTGGCAAATTAGTATGCTTATTAAACGCTCAACAATGAGATGTGTCACAGAAAGTATACTGTCGGGTTGCATCACAGCTTGGTTTGACCAACAGCTGTGCCCAAGACGGAAGATATTGTAGAGAGTTGTGGATGTGGCTCAGTCCATCACAGAGATCAGACCCCCACCATTGACTCCTTCAAGCCACGCTGTCTTGGAAAAGCAGTAAACATAATCAAAGACTTGTCCAACCCTGCTTCTCCCGGCTCCTGTCTGGTAGAAGGTAAAGAAGCTTGTAAGTGCAGACCCCAGACTCAAGAACAGCTCTTCCCCTCTGATATAGAGAAACATAGAAAATAGGAGCAGGAGGAGGCCATTTGGCCCTTCGAGCCAGCACCGCTATTCATTGTGATCATGGCTGATCATCCCCAATCAATAACCTGTGCCTGCCTTCTCCCCATATCCCTTGATTCCACTAGTCCCTAGAGCTCTATCTAACTCTCTCTTAAATCCATCCAGTGATTTGGCCTCCACTGCCCTCTGTGGCAGAAAATTCCACAAATTCACAACTCTCGGGGTGAAAATGTTTTTTCTCACCTCAGTCTTAAATGGCCTCCCCTTTATTCTAAGACTGTGGCCCCTGTTTCTGGAATCGCCCAACATTGGGACCATTTTTCCTGCATCTAGCCTGTCCAGTCCTTTTTATAATGTTATATGTTTCGATAAGAAACCCCCTCATCCTTCTAAACTCCAGTGAATACAAGCCTAGTCTTTTCAATCTTTCCTCATATGACAGTCCCACCATCCCAGGGATCAATCTCGTGAACCTACGCTGCACTGCCTCAATCACAAGGATGTCCTTCCTCAAATTAGGAGACCAAAACTGTACACAATACTCCAGATATGGTCTCACCAGAGCCCTATACAACTGCAGAAGAATTTACCATTATTTACCGTGAAGGTTGGAGAGAAGCAGCAGCCAGAAGCAGCGAGAGCGAGTATTGGCTGAAAGAAGGTGAGTCGGAGGGAACGAAGATTTACAAAGAGCGCCAAAGGCCCAGGTTTGAGTAATTTACAAATTAGCCCTAAAGTAGTTGATTAGGTAGCAGATAAAATTAAGTACAGCTGTAGCGGAGCGGCCTTGTTGAAGTGAAGTGCCTTGGTGACTAAAGTGCAAGTCTTTGGTTCGAGAGTCTTCGGCGAGGAGGCTGAAAAGCAGGGCCTCTAGGGTGTTTATCTTTGATTTGCTTCCAGTACCTCATGCTGGTGAGGGCAGGAACAGGGAGATAGGGGATCTGAATGTGTGGCTGAGGAACTGGTGCAGGGGGCAGGGATTTAGATATATAGACCACTGGGATCTCTTCTGGGGTAATAATAATAATAATATATTTTATTTATGGGCGCCTTTCAAGAGTCTCAAGGACACCTTACAAAAATTTAGCAAGTAGAGGAAAAACATGTAAGGGGAATGAAATAAATAGTAGAGACATGACTGGTACACAAATTAAAGACAGAATTCAATTCAAAACACAATATGAGGCAATTCAAGCACAGATGAAAAGGGAGGGGGACGTGGGGCTAAGGATAGGCAGAGGTGAAGAGATGGGGTAGGGGTGACCTGTACAAAAGGGACGGGTTGCACCTTAACTGGACGGGGATCAACATTCCGGCAGGCAGGTTTGCTAGTGCTACACGGCTGGGTTTAAACTAAATAGCAGGGAAGAGCCGTTGATAAATTGGAAGTGTAAGGATGGAGTTAAAGGGAAAGAGAGTATATGAAATGTTACGAAAGACACACAAATTAATAGGACAGAAAGTTCAAGAAGGGATAAGGGAGTAAGATCAGGTGAAATAGGAACTGGTGTGAGAGGGGATGTGAATACCGAATTAAAAGTGTTATATATGAATGCACGAAGTATAAGAAATAAAGTGGACGAGCTTGAGGTTCAGTTAGAGATTGATAGGTATGATGTTGTAGGAATTACAAAGACATGGCTGCAAGAGGATTGGAACTGGGAACTGAATATTCAGGGTTATACGTCCTGTCGAAAAGACAGAAAGGTGGGCAGAGGTGGTAGGGTAGCTTTGATGGTAAGGAATGGAATTCAGTCCTTTGCGAGAGATGACATAGAATCAGAAGATGTAGAAGTGACAAATTGTAAGGGAAAAAGACCCTAATGGGAGTTATCTACAGGCCCCCAAACAGTAGCCTGGATTTCGGGTGCAAGTTGCATCAGGGGTTAAAATTGGCATGTAGCAAAGGTAATGCTAGTGGTTATGGGAGATTTCAATGTGCAGGTGGACTGGGAAAATCAGATTGGTACTAGACCCCAAGAAAGGGAGTTTGTAAAGTGCCTCCGAGATGGATTCCTAGAGCAGCTTGTACTGGAGCATACCAGGGATAAGGCAATTCTGGATTGAGTGTTGTGTAATGAACCGGATTTGATAAGGGAACTCAAGGTAAAGGAACCATTAGGAGATAGTGACCATAATATGATAAGTTTTAATCTGCAATTTGAGCGGGAGACAGTAAAATCGGAAGTGTCAATACTGCAGTTGAACAAAGGGGACTATGGAGGCATGAGGGAGGAGCTGGCCAAAGTTGACTTGAAAGGGACCCTAGCAGGGATGATGGTGGAACAAAAATGGCAGGAATTTCGGGGAATAATCCAGAAGATGCAGTATCATTCCATTCCAAATAGGAGGAAAGATTCTAAGAGGAGTAAGAGGCAACTGTGGCTGACAATGGAAGTCAAGGACAGCATAAAACTAAAAGAGAAGATATATAACATAGCAAAGATGAGCGGGAAGCATTCAAAGGACATCAGAAGGTAACTAAAAAGGCAATATGGGGAGAAAAGATGAAGGATGAAGGTAAGCTAGCCAAGAATATAAAGGAGGATAATAAAAGCTTCTTTAGGTATGTGAAAAGGAAAAGATTAGTTAAGACAAATGTGAGTCCCTTGAAGACAGAAACAGGTGAATTTATTATGGGGAACAAGGAAATGGCAGACGAGTTGGAACAGATACTTTGGTTCTGTCTTCACCAAGGAAGACACAAACATTCTCCCAGATGTACTAGGGAATAGAGGATCTCGGGTGAAGAAGGAACTGAAGGAAATTCACATGTCAGGAAATGGTGTTGGGTAGACTGATGGGACTGAAGACTGATAAATCCCCTGGCCCTGATGGACTGCATCCCAGCATACTCAAGGAGGTGGCTCTCGAAATTGTGGATGCATTGGTGATCATTTTCCAATGTTCTTTAGATACTGGATCAGTTCCTGTGGATTGGAGGGTAGCTAATGTTATCCCACTTTTTAAGAAAGGAGTGAGAGAGAAAGCATGGGAATTATGGACAAGTTAGGCTGACATTGGTGGTGGGGAAGATGCTGGCCTCAATTATTAAAGATGTAGTCTATCCAAAAGCATTTGGATAGCAGTAACAGGATCGGTCCAAGTCAGCATGGATTTACGAAGGGGAAATCTTGCTTGACTAATTTTCTGGCAATTTTTGAGGATGTAACAAAGTGGATCAGGGAGAGCCAATGAATGTTGTGTATCTAGACTTTCAGAAAGCCTTTGATATGGTCCCACACCGGAGATTAGTGGGCAAAATTAGAGCACATGGTAATGGGGGTGGGGTATTGACATGGTTAGAAAATTGGCTGGCGGACAGGAAACAAAGAGTAGGAGTTAACGGGTCCCTTTCAGAACATTGGCCCTTGTGGCTAAAGGGATCAGGGGGTATGGAGAGAAGGCAGGTACGGGATACTGAGTTGGATGATCAGCCATGATCATATTGAATGGTGGTGCAGGCTCGAAGGGCCGAATGGCCTACTCCTGCACCTATTTTCTATGTATCTATGTATCTATGTAGAATGGCAGGCAGTGACTAGTGGGGTACTGCAAAGCTCAGTGCGTTAAACCAAAACCTAAATTATGACAACTCTTGATTCCATTTGCAGACAGCAACAGACAATTGTTTGGTGTAGCAGGGAGTTGAGCATATGATTGCATCAAGTTTACATACAAACGATGAAGAGTGTCGACAATTTGTTGTTATTGTCACAATATTCAGACCTAGACCTTAATTAAATGCTTCAAAAAGATGCTAATGCCTTATTAGAAAACTACCACATTCGTAATGTATTGTAAAGGACAATACTACCAAAAATAAAATAAGTCGTAAATAGCGTTTTTTTAATTTTCAGGTTTGTATATTTTGGTAGATTTAATAGCTTAAGATAATAACATCGGTGAATGGTAATGTTATACAGTATCAACTGATAGAACTCTAGACTGGGAGTGGAGGTGGTTGTACATCTCCTGTTTCTCTTTTCTTACTCTCTCCTTTCTCTGAGGAACATTTATTTCATTTCTTTGATAACGTATGGCTTGGAGCCAAAGAAACACATTAAATGTTAATGTGATGGGTGGAGTATCCAGAGATATTATTTTTCCAATAACCACTCCTGAAGTTGTAAAATGCATTTCACTGGCGACTGGAGCGATTACGTTTTGTATTTGCTAAGATGAGCCTCTTTAAAAATGAGTGAAATTAAATGTAGAAATGTTCGCAGTCAGTGACCAAAGAGCTGAATTGTGTTAATTAATTCCTGATCATTTCAAAGCAAGAATTTTGAAAAACATAGAACTTGTGAAAATTCCTGAGATTTCAGTTCTATGCTTAGTTTCTCCAAAAGCAAAACTACAGCCTTAAAGCATAAATCTAGGATTAAATAACCTAATAAGGGCATGGTGTTCTATCAAGGAAGTAAAACACTAATTTGTACCAGATGGTATAGAAATAAGCCTGAGGGGGTCTTAACTTTCAATGACCTGAAGTGGCAACTACCATTCCATTCAGCTGCTCCTGATAATAATAAGCTGCTGGGGGTTGAGGTGGGGGTGGGGGGAGGAGGAGTTGGGGGGAGGGGAGGGTGGTGGGGTGGTGGGGTGGGGGCAGGGAGGGGGGGAGGAGCACAGACAAGATTGATTTTCAACTCACTCGGAAATTTCCCACTTAACCAAAATGAAAATATCCCAAATTAGTTTTTACTCTTCTTCTGACACAAGTACCTTTGAAAATGTTTTTTTTTTAACTTATCAGCACAGTCATTTTAAAGTATTCTATTGCAGTGTCAATCTTAGAGCCACAGGAGGATTGACTTCAGAAAGCGAGAAACAATGATGCTGGTTTACAAATAAAAAGACGTATAGTGCTGGAGCAACTCAGCGGGTCAGGCAGCATTTCTGGACAACATGGATAGCTAACTTTTTGGTTTCTGACACTTCAGAATGATTTGGGGGAAAAAGGAGAAGAAAGTGGGAGGGTGGGGTTGGTCTGCCGAGCATGTGCTTGGTCTGCCAAAGCCTGCTGGATCTCCTGGTTGCTATCCATATAAACTCCCTCTCTCATTCCCATACTGTTCTTTATGTCTTGGACGGCCTCCATTGTCAGAGTGAGGTCACGTGCAAACTGTAGGAAGAGCACCTCGTATTCCACTTGGGTAGCTTACAACCAAATGGTATGAATTTTGAATTCTCCAATTTTAGATACTAAAAGTACAAAAAAAAAAATTCCCTTCTCTTCATCTTTTCCCCCCCACTCTCTTCCCTATGCACCACCTGGACTTGCACCCATTTCTCCCCTCCCTTCCAGTTGCGTTCCTTCCTCTGCTTTCATAATTCACACCTCTTCTATCCTTATCTCACACCATTTGTCTTTTCATCTCTGGCCTTTGTTCAACCATCTGCTTATCCACACCCTTTCCCCCATTTCCTGTGTCCACCCATCACTTACATATCCCCCGCACACCACCACCATCACATTCAGTCTGAAGAAGGGTCCCAACCTGAAACATCATCTCCAGAGATGCAGCCTAACCTATTGAGTTACTCTAACACAGTGATTCCCAAAGTTTTGATACCCATGTACCCCTTCGTAAATTTTCGTAAGCATCTTGTACCCCTCATTAAAAACAATCGTATTTAATTGTAAAAGTCGATTAAAAAATTGCATACTCACTCACTCACTCACTCACTCACTCACTCACTCACTCACTCACTCACCCACCCACCCACCCGCCCACTCGGTACCCAGACAGGATGCCGAAGGATGAGAAGCCGAAGCCAAGATACCGAACATATATCAGGCCGAAAAGCCAAGATACAGAAAGGACACAACGCCGAAAGGACACGACGCCGAAAGGATACGAAGCCGAATGGACATGACGTCTCCGGGGACGGGATTGGTCAGACATCTTGTGAGTCATCGACAAAGGACAGCAATTGGTCCAGACCCCCGCGTCCATCACATCACTGGACGGGAGGGTGGGGGGGAGCTGTAGCTTGTGTTTGTAAAATGGTGGCAGTGATTCCATGCTGCTCCGATTGTCACAGAGGCAGTGATGTGCATCATTGGCCGGGGGGTGACGGGAGGGTGGGGGGAGCTTGAGCTTGAGTTTGTAAAATGGTGGCAGTGACTCCAAGCTGCTGCGATTGCCACAGAGGCTTTTCGACTTCATGTTCGTTCATTCCTCATCAGATTTTAAGCCGAAAAACAATCTGACGCCGAACGCATATGAAGCCGAAATGATAAATAGGTATGAAACACTGAAACACTTAAAAAAAAATCTATATATTTTTCAGCTTTTTGACAATACAATACAATACAATACAAATTTATTTGTCATTTGAGCCCCAGTGAGACTCAAACGAAATTTTGTTTCCACAGCCATACAAACAAAAACAATGTCCTACGGACATACACACAATTAAGTTCACACAAACATCCATCACAGTGAACCCACTGTGATGGAAGGCAAAAGTCTTTTCTCTCCCCTGTTCTCCATGTCTCTCCCGATGTCCAAGCCCCAGGCGGGCGATGATAAGTCCCACGGCCATTTTAGGCCGTGCCGGGCGATTTACGGCCCCGCTCCCGGTCTAGAAGTCTCGAAGTTGGAGCCCCCGGCAGGCGCTGGAATGTCCCACGGCCATGAAGCCGTGCCGGGCGATGTACGTCCCCGCTCCGGGTCGTTCCAACCCCGCGACACGGATGGAGAAGTCGCGTTGCGGGAGCTCCGGGAAGCGGTCTCTCTCTCCCCCCGGACCCATGAGCTCCCGATGTCCCAGTCCACCGGACCTGCGGCTGCGTTGCTGGAGCCTCCGAGCCCCAGGAGTCGAGTCGCAGCAGCAGCGAGTCACCACCGCTCCCCACGCTCCGAGGCCGGCCAGCCGCACGATGGTGAGTAGTCCGCAGCTCCGCAGTCTCCCGAGCCCCCGGGTCGTTCAGGTTGGAGGCCGCTCCACGGTGCTAGGCCCCAACGACAACGGAGACCCGACAGGGAAAAGGTCGGGTATCCCGGACAGGGAAGAGATTTTAAACGGTTTCCCCCTCCCCCGCCCCCCACATATACACATTTCCCCACATACAGACGTCATGTTCGTTCGGCGTCAGATTGCTTTTCGGCTTAAAATCTGATGCGTACACCCTGAAGACCTTTTGCGTACCCCTGGGGGCACTCGTACCCCACTTTGGGAAACACTGCCCTCCAGCACTTTGTGTATTTTTGACATCTAAAAGCTACAGGCATCATCCAAGCTGCAGAGCCTTTCTGTCCCCATGTATAACAAGCATGGTCCATATGAAGCTTTTTCAATTCAATGTTCCCTTTCAAGGATTGGTGTTCCAAGAACAGCACCTGTAATTTCTTCGGTGAAAATCTGAACTTAAAGTATCTAATCTCCAAAACCTGTAAGCATGTTCATTCATTTTTTTTACTATTTGCATACTAATATTTCACCAATTTAGATTATACGTCCTTTTTAAACTGGGGGTCCATTTGAAAGTGTAACACTAACTTTAATTTATATAGCATCTTTATTGTAAATTATCATACCAAGATTTTTATCTCAACATCCTATACTTGGGTTTGTTCTAAAATTATTTAAGTTAAATTTGTGTGTGTGATCTTGCTACTCTTCCTGAAATGATCGATTTAGAACCCAGCATTAAAAAAAATTACCGATTGTAAGGAGGAGTAAGTTGGAATAGCAAGAAAGATCATGTGAATGGGAGGCCTGGGGGAAGTTTAGTTTATTGTCATGTGCACCGTCAAAAGCTTTTTTCCTGCATGCTATCCAGTCAGTGGAGAGACAATGTATGATTACAATCAAGCCGTGTACAGATTGAGGATAAAGGGAATAACTTTTTGTACAAGATAAAGTCCAATTAAAGATAGTCCGAGGGACTCGAATGAGGTAGATGGTAGGTCAGGACCGCTCTCTAGTTGGCGATAGAATGGATTAGTTGCCTGATAACAGCTGGAAAGAAACTGTCCCTTCAAGATTCAAGAGTGTTTATTGTCGTATGTCCCAGATAGGACAATGAAATTCTTGCTTTACTTCAGCATAACAGAATATAGTAGGCATAAATAAATACAGAACAGATCAGTGTGTCCATATACCATTGAATATATATATGTATATCAGGGCTGCCAACATTGGGTGAGAGTTGGGAGTGAGAAATTGGGAGAGACCAAGCCTGAGGGAGCATAGCGGAACATTTGCATTTTTCAGCTTGAAATTGTGCAATATGGTGCATACTGTAGCGAGTCTTTTAACTTACACTTGAATGCAATATATATGCTTTAAATTGGATTGGAGCGTTTTTGAAAGGGGGGAGGCTGTGCGACCACTTATCACTGGCCTTGGGGGTACCCGTTGAGGGAGTGGAGCAACCGAGTGGGGAGAGGGTGTGGAAGAAGGGTGTCCCCCCTCCCAGGGTAGGAACTTTTTGAAATTTGATGTATTAAAATCATGTTTTACTGCACTGTAGAAGTATGATTTCAATGTTTTTTGTATGAAGTGTTGTTAAGAGGTAACTTTTTAAGGGGTAACTTTATCCACACAAAGGGTGATGGGTGTATGGAACAAGCTGCCAGAGGAGGTAGTTGAGGCAGGGACCATCCCAACATTTAAGAAAAAGTTAGACCGATACATGGATAGGACAGGTTTGGAGGTATGGACCAAAAGCAGGTAGCGTAGCTGGGACATGTTGGCGGGTATTGGCAAGTTGCGCCAAAGGGCCTGTTTTCACACTGTATCACTCTATGACTACATTATACCTCCACCATGCATGAATGCTTCAAAATCAAGTGATCGAGTTTTATTGCCATATACTCAAGCATAGAAACATAGAAAATAGGTGCAGGAATAGGCCATCGGCCCTTCGAGCCAGCACTGTCATTCAATATGATCATGGCTATTCATCTAAAATCAGTACCTCTTTCTTGTTTTTCCCCATATCCCTTGATGTCGTTAGCCCCAAGAACTAAATGTAACTCTCTATTGAAAATATCCAGTGAATTGGCCTGCACTGCCTTCTGTGGCAGAGAATTCCACAGATTCACAACTCTCTGCATGAAGAAAGTTTGTTCTCATCTCAGTCCTAACTGGCCCCCCCTTTATTCTTAAACTGTGACCCATGGTTCTGAACGCCCCCAACATCGGGAACATTTTTCCTGCAGTTACAGTAAGTGAAAATCTAGCAGGGAAGCAGGATGCTTTCTCCAACCACCTCCATTTGAAGTCCACTATGTTCCACCGTTTCTACCCAGTGCTTGGTACTTACTTCCAGCAGCCACTGGTTGTCCTCCAGGATGCACCGAGCCGCAGCCTGATCCATGCTGGTCACCTGGGCGAATTCGGCACAGAGACTCTAACGGCAGCGGCGCAACGCTTCGACGCCTCCGAGGGCCCGGGACTCTTGCACTGAGGCTGCTCCATGGCTGGAGCTGCAGTGAGCGACTCGCCAGCCTGGCAAACACTCGCCAGCCCCGCTCCCCGTCCGCATCTGTCCCCGCCGCTGCTTCTGCTTCCAACACCCGCGGCCCATGCCCTCTCTCTTCTCTCTGTCCCCTCTCTCTCCTCTCTCTGTCCCCCTCTCTCCCTACCTCTCTTTCTCTCCCCTCTCTCTCTCCCTCCCACCTCACTCTCATCCCTTTCTCTTCCCTCTCTCTCTCCCCCTCCCTTCCGCTCTCTCGCTCCCCTCCCCCTCTCTTTCACCTCTCTCTCTCCTCTCTTCCTCTCCCTCTCTGTCTTTCCTCTCACCCCCTCAGTCTCCCCCCTCTCACTCTCTCCCCTCCCCTGTCTCCCCCTCTCACTCTCTCCCCTTCCCTTCCTCCCCCTCTCTCTCTCCTATTCCCCCTCCCTCCCTCCCACCTCACTCTCCCCCCCTCTCTTGTCCCCTCTCTCCCCTCTCTCCACTCTCTCTCCTCTCTTTCTCCTCTCTCTCCCCTCTCTTTCCCCTAACTCTCTCTCCCCTCTCTTTCCCCTAACTCTCTCTCCCCTTCTCTTTCTTCTCTCTCTCCCCCTCTTCTCTCTCTCCCCCTCTCTCTCTCCCTCTCCCCCTCGTCTCCCCCTCTCTCCCTCTTTCTCCCTCCCTCTCTATCCCCTCTCTCTCCCTCTCCCTCTCCACACACTACCATATAACCATATAACCATATAACAATTACAGCACGGAAACAAGCCATCTCGACCCCTCTAGTCCGTGCCGAACACATAATCTCCCCTAGTCCCATATACCTGCGCTCAGACCATAACCCTCCATTCCTTTCCCATCCATATAACTATCCAATTTATTTTTAAATGATAAAAACGAACCTGCCTCCACCACCTTCACTGGAAGCTCATTCCACACAGCTACCACTCTCTGAGTAAAGAAGTTCCCCCTCATGTTACCCCTAAACTTCAGTCCCTTAATTCTCAAGTCATGTCCCCTTGTTTGAATCTTCCCTACTCTCAGTGGGAAAAGCTTTTCCACGTCAACTCTGTCACTCTCCCCTCTCTCTCTCTCTCCTCTCACCTCTCTCTCCCCCCACTCTCTCATCTCTCTCTCCTCTCTCCCGCTCTCTCCCCCATTTCTCCCTCCCACCTCACTCTCCCCCTGGCTCTCTCTCCACTCTCTCTGTCTCTATCTCCTCTTTCTCTGTCTCTATCTCCTCTTTCTCTTTGCCCCCCCATCTCTCTCTCTTTCCCCGTTTCTCTCTTTCCCCCTCTCTCCCTCTTCCCCCTCTCTCTTTTACCACCCCTCTCTCTTCCCCCTCTCTCTCCCCTACCTCTCTCTCCCCCCCTCTCCCTCTTCTCTCTCTCCATTCACTCCCCGTCTGTCTCTCCCCTCTCTCTCTCTCCACCTCCCTTTGAGAGTCTGACCCTTCGGCACAGAGACTCTCGAGGCAGCAGCGCAACGCTTCCAACGCTTCCAACGCCCCCGACGGCACTGGGGCTGCTCCATGGCCCGAGCTGCAGCGAGCGATTCGCCAGCCCCGCAAAACACTCGACAGCTCCGCAAACACTTGCCAGTCCTGGCTCCCCGCATCTGTTCCCGCCGCTGGTTCTGCTCCCATCCCTCCCTCAGCCCCGGCTCTCCAACACCCGCAGACAATGCAGTTTATCCGAGTTTTTTAATTTTCGTTGATCACAGAATTTCTCACCACAGAGCGTGAGAAATTTCTGATCAGCGTGAGGGCGTGAGAGTTTGCTTGAGGGCGTGATTCTCACGCTCAAAGCGTGAGAGTTGGCAGCCCTGGTATATACACACATAAATAAGCAGATAAAGTGCAATAGGTTATTCAAGTTCAGATTTTTGTTTGAGTTGAGTTTAATAGTCTGATGGCTGTGGGGAAGAAGCAGTCCCTGACTGGAGGTGTGTGTTTTCACGTGATGGTCTGAGCCACGTCCACAATTCTCTGCAATTTCTTACGGTCTTGGATGGAGGTGTTCCCAAACCATGCTGTAACGCATCCCAATAAAATGCTTTCTACGGCGCATTTTGAATTTCCGGCTATATTCGGTGCAAACCAACATCTGCAGTTCCTTCCTAGACAATTTGTAAATTGTGTTGGATTTGAATTAAATGCACAGCAGAATCAGGCAAACGATCACCGAGCTCGGCCTGGGGCTCACGGCCGTTGCGGATCCGAATCCGCCCCCACTCCTCCTCCCAGAGCGGGGGCAAGACGAATGGAGATAGACACAAAATGCTGGAGTAATTCAGCGGGATCGGCAGCATCTATGGAGAGAAGCAGTGGGTGACGTTTCGGTTCAAGACCCTTCTTCAGACTGAAGAAGAGTCTCGACCAGAAACAACATCCATTCCTTCTCTCCAGAGATGCTGCCAGTCCCGCTGAGTTACTCCTGCATTTTGTGTCTATCTCCAAATGACGTCACGTGCTCCAGACGGCTGTGCGGACGCACGATGACGCGCGCGACCGTCGTGCGTCAATCACTACCGGCCTGTCGCGTAAATGACGGCCAAGTGGGACAGGCCCTTAGCTTAGTAATATTGGCATTGTGCTTCATTGAATTTGATAGCATTAGCACAGGGCATTTTCATAACTCTAGTCTAATTTTCTGAACTTGGCATTGTGCTGTCGAGATTTCTATAGTATTGGCTTTATCTTGTCTCTGTACTTGGTAACATAAATATTTTGCATTCTTCATACTTGGAATACATATCACCGTGAACAGTATTGGTAGTGCTGCTCCATGCCCAACAATGACTGCAATAAGTTGCACTTTGCAGAGAATTTAAATGACCCTAGAGCAGACATGATCATATTACACTTTACAAACAAAGTTGTTGGGTGAGTATTGTCCTCCCACAACCTTCTGTTGAGATTAAGAAGTTTACTGTTTCCAAACAGTGGTGAAAATAGATTCAGCCAATTTGTTCACTCCTTCTTTAAGAGCCTGTGTGGCCTAAGGGAATTCATCCACAAACAACAAAGCTGTTAACTGCTGTCGCTTTAGGACATAAAGAGAGAATGATTAGTTTGCTGCACTAAGAAGTTTTTCGTTGCGATAATCAGGGAACAAAATGCATTCAACTTGTTTGTATTGAGCAAACCTCATGGCTAATGTTGGATACAGTCCAAAAGTAAATATTAAAAAGTAGTATTTTCCTATTTCATTTACATTCAAGATCAAAAGATCAAGTTCAAATCTGGTACAGTGATTATGCTTTCCTGCCTACATGTTTTATGGCCTGCAGTGTTGGCGTATGTCAGTTTTCAAATTTAGGCGTTAATCCAAAATTGATACCTCATTCTGAAGTGAGGAAAGATGCAGTCTGCTTCCTGTTCTTGGGTCAGGCTGTGTAAAACGCTTTTATTGCATTGGCTGTTTACCTTATGCCATGGTAGTTTTTTTTTATCATTAGGGGTGGACTATAAAAATATTCATTTGCCTATTTTTCCCACAAAAGTTAAATTTATCTATCATTTTAATTTTTGATTGGCCACTTTTATTAACTTCGATTCCATTCATTTTCCAGGTCATTAGAAAGTAGGGGGTGGCTCTGATGTTTTGGTGTGATTATAAATGGGGTGAAATACAAGAGGAAACTCCAGTTAAGAATTAGTTGAATTGATAGCTTCAGGTCTCCTTAATAATGAACAAGTCTGACACAATTGATTGCTTTTATAATAGTGGTGTTCGGTACACGGGTACAGGATTTATTGCTATGCCTGTAATATATCTCAGTACTGTCCTATAATTCAATTTTAAAAAGGCTAGGAATAACTCTAGAACATAAAAATTCTTTATAGCTTTTGCTTGTTATTTCCAGTCTCATATCGTGAAATAATTCTGGTCAGATTAAAGCTGCTGTAACATGATAGACTTGGTTAGAGTAACAAACTTTTAGATTCTGAAATGAACTATTATTGAGGACTCTTCATAAAAGGTTGTAATAAGCAAATGTCAAAATATATTTTGCTACATAGCAGATTTATTTATACATGATATATGTGGTTGTCTTTGTGATTTTACTATTGTTTCTTTTCAAATAAAAGATCTACATAGTGTTGATTAAGACCACATGTTCTTATTTTTATAAATATTCTGCCAATGTGGATTGTTTCCATTTCTCATGCTGTAAACCTTTCCATATTGATGGTAGTCCTGGAATCAATTATTAGAATTTATGGGTCAAAGAAAAGGGAGAGAATGACATTGGCAGTGCACGGTTCATGAGAGAGGCGAGAATACTGACGTATCAGAATTGAACGTGGACAATCTCAATTTAATAGATAAAAACAAGCACATTTTCATAACTTCTGTATCTTTCCTCTGCATAATTCTGCAAAGATCTGCAGCTTCAGTCAGAAATTATTTTGAGGAAATATAGTTGGGAATGGGCATCTTAGAGTAGTTGGCATAGAACAGGGGTCGGCAACCTTGTTCTGCATAGGGGCCGGGACGCATATCTGTGAGCGGATGGCGGGCCACATCCATCACGTGTACACATGGATCCCGCCCCGGATGGCAGGCATTAAATCACGTGGTCACAGAAGGTAGACAAAAATGCTGGAGAAACTCAGCGGGTGAGGCAGCCTCATGCAATCTTTGCATGTCTCACCCGCTGAGTTTCTCCAGCAGTTTTGTCCACCTTCGATTTTTCCAGCATCTGCAGTTCTTTCTTAAACGTGTTCACAGAGGGTGCGCGGCTGTGCGGTATAGCCAGAGCTTGGCCGTTTCTCGGGGCGCCGCTGCTCGAGGATCTCGGCCGTTTCTCGGGGCGCTGCTGCTCGGGGTGCTCGGTGGGCCGGATGATTCCGGGGGGAAAAATCCACCTGCGGGCCGGATGATTTTCGGTTACGGGCCACAGGTTGCCGACCCCTGGCATTGAAGATCATTCAGCCCATTGTATGAGTACCTTTCTTTGGGGAGAGCAAGAACTCTCCAGTAGGACACTCTCTCACTATTGGTTTACAACTTCAAATCGATATCTATTTTCCTACCATTTCTACTCTTTCTACCACTCTTTCAGGTAATGAATTCCAGATCGCTGTAATTCACTCAGTAAAAGATTCATTTCATCTACATTTCCTAGTTTTTTCCACTGGTTATCTTTGATCTCTGATTACCATCTCTCCTCTACTGCCAAGGAGACATCCCTTCCACTCCATTAAATGTCCCCAAAATTGTAATCTACTGTAATACCTATCTTTTACTTTTTTCACTTACCTTTCTCCATTACTAAATAACCACTTCCCTGATAGTACAATGTTAAATCACCTCTGTATCACTACATGTTTTAATGCTCTTCATAAAGGGTTCTCTCTAGAATTGGATGCAACTCGTAAATGCTGTATAACCAAAGATTTCTAAAGATTTACTATCACATCTTTTTTGTATTCCACACCTCTATTTGTAAAGCTGAAGGTTGTATGCACTTTTTAACTTCTCCTCAATGTAGTTAGAGATTTGTTTGTGAATGTTCTGATACCCCCCCTGCAAGTTGTCTTTTGTAGATTGTTCTGTCCCCTAGTTTAAAACGGATATGCCTGTTAGTTAAAGTAAATTGACTCCATGATTTTTGTCACAAGGTTTATGCAGAAGTAATATTTTGAATTAAAAAAAATTAGATGACCTGCAGGATGAAATATTACCTTATTGCAAATTTTGCATGTGGTCTAATGTTGACTGTAGCCATTCTGCTGAACAGGAAACTGTGATCAACTAATCATGGATCATAAGGTTATATTTCAGTCCTTTCATGTGGGAACAATAGTGTTCTGCTCAATAACAATAAAAGTGAGTCAGTGAAGTGAGCAGAATACACAAATGAAAGAATCTTACAGAGTTACAATGAAAATAAATGAACTTCTGTCAATCGCATTTTGCCTTTTTATTTTTTTCCATTGTATTCCTATTTGAGGAGCTCCGTATTTGAACTGTCGTGTTACTCATTACAAATTTGTTTTATCTTGTATTATAATTTACATGCTTGGATCAATTGCCACTGCTACAGAGTGCTTGGAACTTAAAGCCGCATGTTAACTTCAAGTGAGTGGATGAAACTTTAGCTGTACTGTTAATAGCCATTTTTGTGTTGGCTGTCTGATCTGCCTCCACTGCTAGCTGCCAGCCACATGGCTCTTGTCAAAATAAGAGTAAACATTGCTGGATTTGCTAAGAATGGCTGTTGGGAATAGGGTCATCCTTGTGTCTGACCTTAACAAATCTGGTGTGTTTACTTAGGAGCTGCCACTAGTTGTATGAAACAGACACATCAGAATAGTTAACACAAGCATGGTACAAAACCATTCTAAAAGATTCCAGAGACTTTTATATTTAGAGTCAATAAGATCTTTGTTTGAAAATTGGAAAACGTTTTATTTGCACTGGACCCATTTACATAAAGAAATTAGATTAATGTTCAAATTGAATGGAAAAATAATTATTTTGGCACTTCAAAAAAAGTAATAACATAAGCATTATTTTTCTAGAGCTTTTTGCATGTTATCCCTTCTTTTAATACACTGACGTGATCAAACTGTATCTAACAAGTGGGATACAAATATGTTGTGTGAAATACAAATAAAAACTAGACTAAAACACATGGACCACAGAACAGTACTTTTGGGGGTGCAATGTGCCAAGTGAAATATTTAAAATATTTATTTGACAGAAATAGGAGCCATCTTATGGAAGGGAATAGTTGCAGTCTGGAAATGGATAATAAATGAATGTGAATCAGCTGAGTTGAAATCTGGGTGCAGGGAAGGGTGATCCTGGGCCTTTTCTCATGTTGTCCCACTGAGTTATTCCAGCTTTTTGCGTCTATCATCCTTTTTTTAATATAGTTGTGACTAAAACCTTAATAATTAAAGTTGTCATACTGGGACCAGGTTAGAGAACACCACAGAACAAATGGAGTGGTCTCAAAGTGAAAGCAGTGCCCTCAAAAGTCATGGCTAATGGTAGTATCAATGACGAACAGAAAAGTGTGTTTTGAGGTTTTACAATAGTTTACAAAGCAAGGCACTAGTATGAAAAGCAAGAGCTCAACCATTTAATTAAGATTACTTCCTGCCACATTCTGAACAGATTTGCGAGGGAGATTAGTAAGGTGAAAGTGTGACTGCATTGGAATGAATTTGAGAAGTGTTTCCCAATGGAAAATAATGACTAGGAACAATTAGCTACACTTACTAATTTTAGCCGAACACTTATCACAGAGATAATTCACGTGTGTGTATATATATATATATTGTTATTTTTTTTTAAAAGGAACTAGAACACTTGCATTTAAAAACTACCCACGACTGCAGCTTTTCATCTTGCCCATTTGCCCACAAATGGAGAGAACAGGAACAGTATTGCTTAATGCAGCATGCTAATGTAAATTGGGATCACATGCCTACTTGCTAAGGACGGCTTGCAGTGCCCAATTAACATGATAGGTCGCTTGCCTTTCGGATGTGGAAGGAAACTGAAGTACCCAGGGGAAAATGTGGGTTATTAGCGAAAACGTACCGACTCCACACAGATGGAGTCCGAGGTCAGGATTGAGGCCAAGTTGGCAGCAGCAACTCTTCCAGCTGTGGTGCTGGGACTTGTTATTAATGTCTTCATCTAGATTGCACAAAAATAACAACAAAATGCTACAGTAAACTACTCGATGTGTCAAGGTATAAGTTCTAAGAAAGAACAAAAATGCTGTTGTTCTAGATAGATCCAGAACACTTTGAGATACAAGGGACTGCAGATGCTGGTTTACAAAGGAAGATGCAAAATGCTGGAGTGACTCGGCTGATCAGGTAGCATCTCTGGAGAACATGGATAGGTAACGTTTCTAGTCCGGACCCTTCAGTCTGAAGAAGCAGAAATGAATGAAGGGAAAAAAATATTTTTTCTTTAGGAAATAGGTGCTTTCTTCCCTAATTGTCGTCAAAGGTGAGGTTGAGCCACTGCTTAAGTTCTTACAGTCTTTGGTATAAAATAACATTTTAAATTATGTTGGAGAGGGAGTTCCAAGATATGGACCCAGCAGCAATGAAGAATGGGGGATATTTTTCCAAGTCAGGATAGTGTGTGACTTGGAGAGGAACCCACAAGGCGATGGTGCTCCCACGGATCAAAAACGCCAGTCCCCGTAGTAGGTATTGTAGGTATATGAGGGGTTATCAGAATAAACAAGATGAATTGCAACAATGAATTCTGTGGATGGCACACATTGCAGGTGCTGTGAATAAACAGTGGTGGGAATGAACTTTTCAGATGGTTGCTGGAAAGTGAGCTAAAATGTCCAAGAAGGTGTCGACCTTGATTATAGTTGGAGCCACTGGTGTGGAATGTTTGATCGTATTATGGCCTTGTAGATGGTGGAAGGAATTGGAAGCCATGAGGCTTGCTGAAGGAAATCCAACCATGGATTTTATGCAAATTAAAGATGGTATTAAATTTATGGAAAAGGCTTCATGAAGTTGCCAGAAAAAGCAGGAAACCTGTGGGTTAGGAGCATTTAAGAATTCTACAATAATTAAGAAAAAGAAAATAAGACATGACAGTAAATTAGCTATAAATATGTAATAGTAGCCTATAACTGCTTTATGTGTGTAAAAAGAAAATACTGAGGGCAAAACTTGGTCATTATTTGAGGAACAATTATCATGGAGGTTTAACAAAAATTTCCAAAAAAGTAAAAAATATAAATGTGTCTTCACAGAACAAGATGCAAAAATCTCCTAAGAGTACAGAATAACCCAGGATCCCTTGTAAATGGAGAAATAAAAGAAAATAGTTTAAACAAAAAAAACAAGGAGTTAGTGAACCTGTAAACTGATAAATTCCCAGCAGCTGCTGTTTTTTGCACAATCTTTTTCCTTTCACTCTCTTGGAGAATTTGTGTGATTTATGCATAATTAATGTTCTGTATGCTCTGAGTCTAGGTCTGTGATGCTGCTGCTGCAAACAATTTTTTTTATTGTACCTGCTCCTCGCTGTGCATATGACAAGAAACTTGGAAATAGATAGGTCCATCCTGTGTTTGGGAGCATGGGAAAGATAGGTGGGGGTGGGGGGGAGAGATGGGGTGGAGGGTATTAGTTGAAATTTGAGAGATCCGTGTTCATACCGTTGGGTTGTAAGCTACCCAAGTGGAATATGAGGTGATATTCCTCCACTTTGTGTGTGGCTTCACTCTAGCACTGGAAGAGGCCGAGAGCAGAGAGCTTGGTTTGGAAAGAGAAAAATGGTTAGCATCTGGGAGATCCAGCAGGTATTGACAGACAGAACACAAGTGTGCAGTGAAACAATCGCAGAGACTAAGCGTGGCCTCATCAATGTTAACAAGGCAACAACCAGCGGTGAATAAGGTTTGAGGAGGTGCCTCACTTGGTAGGACTGCTGGGGTCCCTGGATGGAAGTGAGAGATGCAGTGTAGGGACAGGTATTACATTGGTTGAGTTTCCTGGGGAAAGTACCTGGAGAGGAGGGGTGATTGGGTGGGAAGGGATGAGTGAACCAAGGAGTTGTAAAGGGAGAAGTCTCTATCTGAATCAGAAATAAATGGGGATGGTTTGGCGTGATTGATGAATATCACAGATTAGATGAGATACGGGTGAGGGCTCCATGTACAACAACAGGGGTATGCACTTTTATTGAAGAAAGAGGACATCTTGGATGTCCTAGAGTGGAAAATCTCATTGCGAGCAGATGTGATGGAGATGGAGAAAATTAGGGTACATGATGGCATCCTTGGAAGAGGCAGGATGGGAGGAGGTTGAGTCAGGGTAACCAGAGGAGTCAGTGGATTTATAGTAGATGTTAGTCAATAGTCTGTCCCCTGTGATGGTGACAAAGAGATCAAGAAAGGGAAGCGAGTTGTTAGAGACAGTCCAGGTGACTTTGAGGGTTGGGTAAGTTGGTGAGTAAAGTTGATTAAGTCAGCGAGTACTGCACAGGTGCAGGTGGCACCTCTGACGCAGTCATCAATGTTCAGTCTGAAAAAGGGTCTCGACCCGAAACATCACCTATCCCTTTTTTTCAGAGAGGCTGTCTGACCCACTAAGTTACTCCAGCATTTTGTGTCTATCTTCGGTTCCTTATTCAGTGATGGCCCCACACTGCAGGTTGCTGAACAAAGTCAGAGCACATGATGATAGAACAAAGAACAGCACACAAACAAGGCCTTCGGCATGCAACTTCTGTGCCGAACATGATGCCAAGATAAACTAATCCCATCTGCCTGTATGTGATTCATATCCCTCCATTCCCTGTATATCTATTTGTCTATTTAAAAGCATCTTAAATCCCACTATTGTAACTGCCTCCACCACCACCCTTGGCAGCGCTTTCCAGGCACCCACTACTCTCTGTGTAAAAAAAAAAGCCCAGCATATTTCTTTTAAACTTTGCCCCTGTCATCCTTAAGGTATGCCCTCTAGTCTTTGACATTTCCAACTCTGAGAAATAGGTGCTGAGCTTATCTATGCCTGTTAGATCCCTAGTAATAAAGTATCTACTTTACCTAGGATTTCTCGAGAAAATAATCCAAGTCTGTTCAATCTCTTCTTGCATCTAAAACCCTCTGATCCAGGCAGCATTCTGGTTAACCTCTTCTGTACCCTCTCTAAAGACTCCACATCCTTTCTGTCATGGAGCCACCAGAACTGCAAGTAATACTTCAAATGTGGCATAACGGAGCTGCATCATGACTTCCTGACTTCACTGTGTTCACTTTCAAGGAACCATCACCCCAAGATCCCTCTAAGCATCAATGCTGTTAAGGAAGGTACACACAATTGCTGGGGAAACTCAGCGGGTGCAGCAGCATCTATGGAGCGAAGGAAATAGGCGACGTTTCGGGCCGAAACCCTTCTTCAGACTGATGGGGGGTGGGAGAAAGAAGGAAAAGGGGAGGAGGGGGAGGAGCCCGAGGGCGGGCAGATGGGAGGGTGGGAGGAGACAGCTAGAGGGTTAAGGAAGGGGAGGAGACAGCAAGGGCTAGCAAAATTGGGAGAATTCAATGTTAATGCCATACGGACGCAAGGTCCCCAGACGGAATATGAGGTGCTGTTCCTCCAATTTCCGCTGTTGCTCACTCTGGCAATGGAGGAGACCCAGGACAGAGAGGTCGGATTGGGAATGGGAGGGGGAGTTGAAGTGCTGAGCCACCGGGAGTTCAGGTAGGTTATTGCGGACTGAGCGGAGGTGTTCGGCGAAACGATCGCCCAACCTACGCTTGGTCTTGCCATCAATTGTTTACCTTCCGCTTAGATTCAACCTTCCAAAGTGATATATCTCACACTTAGTTGGATTAAACTCCATCTGCCATTTCTCCACCCATTTCTGTAGCTGTTGTATGTATCCTGTTGTTTGTCTGTTATTTCTTATCATTTTTCTTTTATTTGTATAGTCTGGTCTGCAAGGCATTGATGTTGGCAAGATGTTACACCATCTATAGCACATTAACAATACATTATAGACAAAGAAGCTATTCTGAATTTAGCGTCTTAATTATTTCACCTTTTAATAGAAATTACCTTAATTCCATCCAATGCTCTCCCCAACATTCTCTCCTTATGTTAGTTTAGTTTATTATTGTCACATGTACCGAGGTACAGTGAAAGCTTTTTGTTGCGTGCTAACCAGTCAGCAGAAAGATTACAATCAAGCCATTTACAGTGTATAGATACATGATAAGGGAATAACGTAAAGTAAAGCCAGCAAGGTCCGATCAGGATAGTCCAAGGGTCACCAAAGAGGTAGATAGTATTTCAGTACTGCTGTTAACAATGAACTATTAGCTTGTTTTGCAGTTCTAATGAAGGGTTCTCGACCTGAAAATGTAATGTTTCTCTATCCATCGATGTTTCTTGATCTGCCTAAGTTGTTCCAGCATTTCTTTTTAAAGATTTATAACATCTGCAATTGTTTTTTTGAATTAATATTCACAATCACCAGTCTTTCCCTTGGCCAGGGTTTCTTGATACCACACGTGATTGAATGCTCTCTTGATATCGAGGGCAGTCACTCGCACCTTGGCTCTGGAATGCAGTTCTTTGATCCATGCGTTGTGTTGAGGTCTGGACACGAATGCCCTGGAGAAGGCCTGACTGACTACATTGAGTATGTTATTGGTCAATGACTGCCATTTGGTAGCACAGCTGTTGACACCTCCCATGTGAAAGTATACTGATTAGGAGGTAATTAGCCAGATTGCAGTTTTCCTGCTTTTTGTTTGAACAGGACACCTTGAGCAAATTTCCATAATGTTGGGTAGATCCCAGTGTTGTATCGGACAGCTCAGCTAGACGCATGGTTAGTTAGTTTAGTTTAGCTTTAGTTTAGAGATACAGCATGGAAACAGGCCCTTCGGCCCACCGAGTTCACGCAGATCACTCATACACTAGTTCTATCCTTCACACTGGGGACGATCTACAGAAGCCAATTAACCTACAAACATGCACGTCTTAAGAATGTGGGAGGAAACTAGAGTGCAGGGGTCACATGGAGAACATGCAAACTCTATATACTCAGTGCCAATGGTCAGGATTGAAGTTGGGTCTCTGGCGCTGTAAAGCAGCAATTCTACCACTGCGCCACTGTGCTGCCCTAGTTCTGGAATGCAAGCCTTCAGTGCTGGATGTTGAAACATTGCTTTTTCATGTCGTCTTTGCTGTACTTAATGCTCAGGTTTACTTCATAACAACATGTAGAGTGAATCAAATTGGCTGAGACAGTCTTTTGTGATGATGGAGACATTCAGTGCTTCTATTGAATGAAATATCAGAAGGTTAAAACAAAAGACCAGATGAAAGTGAGAGGCAATGTTAAAAATGTTTTAACATTGAGTGTTTTGTTTGCAAGTTCAGAAAATAGTCAAAATTAATTGGACAATTAGAACTCTTGGTGCTATTACCCAGTGCAGATATTGTTTAAAAAGGTTTTCAAGAAGCTAAAGCATAAAGAGTGAAGTCTGAAGCAAAGGTAAAGGAAACTTGCTAATGAAACTCATTAGGTCAGACAGCATCTGTGGAGGGAAATGGACAGTTGACATTTTGGATTGACACCTTTCATCCAGACTGAAAGAATAGAGGGGAAGTAGCTGGCATAAAGATATTGGAGGAGGGCGATAAGTGGATATGGTGCGAAAAGGTTGATTAGCAGATAGTGTAGTGGGCATTGGCGGAGAGGTTGGGTGATAACTGGAGAACCAAAGTCTATATAGAAACATAAGAACATAGAAAATAGGTGCAGGAGTAGGCCCTTCGAGCCTGCACCGCCATTCAATATGATCATGGCTGATCATCCAACTCAGTATCCTGTACCTGCCTTCTCTCCATACCCCTTGATCCCTTTAGCCACAAGGGCCACATCTAACTCCCTCTTAAATATAGCCAATGAACTGGCCTCAACTACCTTCTGTGGCAGAGAATTCCACAGATTCACCACTCTCTGTGTGAAAAATGTTTTTCCCATCTCGGTCCTAAAAGACTTCCCCCTTATCCTTAAACTGTGACACCTTGTTCTGGACTTCCCCAACATCGGGAACAATCTTCCTGCATCTAGCCTGTCCAACCCCTTAAGAATTTTGTTAGTTTCTATAAGATCCCCCTCAATCTTCTAAATTCTAGCGAGTACAAGCCAAGTCTATCCAGTCTTTCTTCATATGAAAATCCTGACATCCCAGGAACCAGTCTGGTGAACCTTCTCTGTACTCCCTCTATGGCAAGAATGTCTTTAGACCCTGAATCTGAAAAAGAGCCCTGATCATAAAACATTATCTGTCCATTCCCTCCACAGAAGCTGCCTGACCCTCTAAGTTCCCCCAGCACTTTGTGTTTTGCTCAAGACTTCAACATCTGCACTTCCTTGTGTCTCCAAAAGTCTGTAGATTCTGGAATTAGTGGGGAAAGGGAGAGTGGAATTGATGGTGGATGATTTGAATAATAGAGATGGAGGAGTGAAAAGCAGTGAGGAAAAGGACTCCAGTGGAAGGAGTATATAAACGGTGGTACGAGGCTGCGGTGTATTGTGGGGAAAAGTTTAGATAACAGGTGAGAGAAAGAGACAGGAAGGGTGCACAGTACAAGAAATTGAAGAATTTGATGTTCATGCCATTGAAAAAAAAACTAGGTGGAATATGAGGCACTGTTCCTCTAGTTTGCATTTGGTCTCACCCCAGCAGTGGAGGATGCCAAGGACAGGCTGGTCGGCGTGTGAATGAGATGGGGAATTAAAATGATTGACAATGGATAGGTCACTGGCGTTCAGCAAAGCAGTTACCCGTGTCTGCGTTTGGTTCCTCCGATGTAGAGTGGGCCACATGGAGAGCACTGAATGCAGTAGAAGCTGTTTTTTACTGAAGCAGACATGTAGAATGAATACATTGTCTGTCAATTTCTGATTCTTAAAGTACTTGAATTCTGGCCGTAGTCCAATTGGAATGCTGTTTAATAATAGAGCATCTGAAAGAAAAACCTAGATTAATGTTTTACTACAGCTTTGAATCAGTTTTAAATGTGGATTTTTTAATGCCTCAGATAAGCAATCTATTCATGTTTAATCGTTCCTTGAATTTATTTACTTATGTTAAAAATGCGCCATACTTGGACAATTCATGGACTGCTTATTTTTGGTGAAGGGTGCAATTATAAAGAACATTAATTTGAAGAAGGAAATTGTTCATGACTGCGCATACGAAAGGGATACTTTAGGCAGTGCACAGAGTGAAATAAGAAACTCATTTGGTTTTCTGGTCCATAACTTTGAGCTTTTCTGACAGCCTTTGTTGTTACCAGTTTGTCTCATTCATTTTCTGCCCCAAAGTAACCACTGTTTATTTACTCTGTTTATTGATTGCGATTTTGAATGTGTCAGGATGTTATTTGTGCTTTATGGTTAAGTTCCCTCTGAGCATCCAATTCAAACCAGACTTTGTGGCTTGGAGTTGAGGGAGATGGGGAATAGGAGTTCCATACTCCATGGATGAGAGATGTTTCCCTAATGAAGTTTGTCTAATCCACCCGTGCCCTGTTACATGAAATGTGTGGCAACTTATGAAAAAGGGAAACTGGGTTGGGAAAAAGAAACTAGATCCAGTACTTAGTTGCAAGGGAGAAACATGGGCCAAACTGTTTTCCTCCAAAGACAAATTAAACTACAGATGCTAGAATTTTGAGCAAAGCACAGTGTTTTAGGAACTCAGCAGCTCTGGCAGCATCTATGGAGGGAATGGACAGATGACATTTCATGTTTCTTCAGACTGAAAGGGATAGATTTATATTTAATATTGTCAAGTGTACTGAAGTTTGGCATGCTATGTAATCAGATCAGATATGTCCGACAAAACACAACCAAGTCAAACTCAAGTACGATTGAATGAGCAACGAAGAAGATACAGTGTAAAGTGGAGAAAACTGGAAAGGAGAGGTAATACCTGGCAAGTGATAGGTGGATACAGGTGACAGAAGGGGGGTTTGCAGATGGGTGAATTAAATGACAAAGGCCAGAAGTGAAAACAGACAAAAAGGCATATTAGAAAAGGAGGAGTGAAATGTAAATCCAGAATAAGGGATATATAGGTGGTTGGGGATAGAGAGGAGGGGAAATAAGGGGGATAAAAAGGAACTGTAGACCGTGGGTACACAAAAAGGCTGGAGAAACTCAGCGGGTGCAGCAGTATCTATGGAGCGAAGGAAATAGGCAACGTTTCAGGCCGAAACCCTTCTTCAGACCATGTAGACCATGGAATTGGGAGATGAATGTATGAAAGAGGAAAAAGGTGGAAGATGGTGGAGACCTGCCTGCGCATCTGGTTTTGGGGGAGACGGGAAAGAGATGGGGCTTGGAGATTTTTCTTCAAATTGGAAAATTCTGTGTTCATACTGTTGGATTGTAAGCTACATCATATGAGGCGATGTTCTTCCAGTTTATGTCGGCCTGATTTTGGCAATGGAAGAGGCCCAGGACACAATGTTAGTCGGGAATGGGAAGGGAGTTGGAACGGATAGCAACCATGAGATGGACCATTGCGGACGTAATGCAAGTATTCAGCAAAATAGTCACCTAGTCTACATTTGGTCTTGCAGACATAAATTAGGTCACATTGGGAACACCATTATACAATAGACAAGCGTGGAAGAGATGTGTGTGAACACTTGGAAGGGCTGCGAAGAGAACACATAGAGGGAAGATGTACATATGCTGAAATTGCAGTGGAGAATGGCTGGGGAGGGGGAAAGGATGAGTGAATCAAAGAGCTGCAGATGGAGTGGACTCTAGAGAAAGTGGAAAGGGATGGGGACGGAATACATGACTCGATCACGATGAAGATGTTGGAAATGTCAAAGCGTTGTGTTGGATGCAGAGGCTGGTGGGTGAAAGATGAAGACCAGCAGAACTCTACGCTTGTTCTGACGAGGAGAAGGGGTTGCAAACTGCGAGATAGAGAAGCTGCACGGGTGAGGACACCGTCCACAGTCGCGGGAGAGGAAGCCCCGTTCTCTGAAGAGAGAGGTCATCAGGAGTGGAAAGGCTCAACTTGGGAGGAGATGCGGCGGTTATGGAGATATTGAAAGGGATGGCGTCCTTGCAAGAGGGAGGGTGGGAGGTGATGTAGTCAAGGTTGTTGTGGGAGTCGGTTGGTTTGTGGTTGATATCAGTTGATTGTTTGTCCCCTTTGGAGATAAAGAGATCAAGAAATGGGCGTGTAATGTTAGAAACAGTCCAAGTAAATTTGAGGTCATGGTAGAAGTTAGTGGTAATCAACAAAGTCTGTATGAATACAGGAGGCATCCCTGATGTAGCGGAGTAGCGGAGAAAGGGTTGGGAATGGTGGCTGTGTACGTTTTGAACAAGAAGTGTTCAACATAACCAACAAAAGACAGATGTGACTGGGGCGAGTGCCTGTGGCTACATCTTTGACGAAGAAAATGAGAGGAGTCGATAGAAAAGTTGTCAAGGGTGAGGACAAGTTCTGCCAAGCTGAGGAGAGTGTTAGTTGAGGGGAAGATATTGGGTCACTAATCTATAAAAAAAACCTGTGTGCCCTTAGGCCTTCCAGGTGGGGAATGGGGTTTAAAGGGACTGGACGTCCGTGATGAAAAGGGGACGATGCGAGCCTAGGAATTAGGTCAGAAGGTACTGGACAAAAGGGGACAAGATAGAATCAAAGTATTTAGAGATGAGTTCCGTGGGAAGGAGCAGGCAGTCTTCCATGTGAAAAGTTTTGTGTGAAAATATGCAGCGGAGCGAAAGAGGATTGGATTTGATTCAGCTGGTTTAACAATGCTGCCCTACAATCCTGACCACAATTCAAGTCTGCAAAAGATCATTTTAATTATAGTTCAGTCTTCTGACTTGAGATGCCGGAAATTAACACACACATACACAGCTTTCAATAACTCACTAACTAGAATTTTTTTTCATGTTGTAAGATGTCTCAAGGTGCTTTACAACAGTTCTATCCGATAACTTGGGCACCAACCACATAAAGGAAAAGGCTTAAGGGCCTGTCCCACTTTCACAACTTAATTATTTCATCCCGACCATTTTTTTTACTCGTGGACATTTTTTATCGGGCTAGAAAAAACGTCCCGACTTACCTGATGCCACGAGTACCTACGGCTAACATAACGAGCCGCTACGATATCTACGAACTCCTACGGCCTCCTACGAACTTGTTACGAACATTCTGCGAGTTTGAATCAGGGAAAAATTTGGGAGAATTTGTGAATTACCACGTGAAAGTGGGATAGGCCCTTTAGGTGACTGTACGTTTGGTCAGAGCTTTGAAATGTGCCATAAATGGGGTTGTGGGAGGGAAGAAAGAGAGAAGGTACGCTTAGAGATAGAGATGGCTGCAAATGGTGGACTGTGGAGTGTGGAGTCAAGGAGGTGCCAGGGTTGCTGGAGTGCAATGATTACAGTAATTTGGCATTCTAGAATTAACAATAATGTGTTATTATAGTTTGCATAAGTACACATTGTAACTTGATAGTTGAATTAATCCATTCATATGTCTGATGGCTCTGCTCCCAATTCTGTCACGCATTAAAGAAGAAACATGGCAGATATAATATTTTTATATGAGGATTTTGCATACATTATTTTATTTCAGTAACATTTATCTGCTGGAAATATGATGAAAAGTTATTGCCCTGCAACAGTAAATGTTTATCTTTCGACAGATGGTAGCTGGGCTCTTTTGAGATTTTTCCAGTAACTTCTATTTATATTGCTCGCCTGCTATTGATTTATATGTAGGTTAGGACAGAAATAGTTGAACATTATTGCAAGGAAAAGTGTGAAATGTAGTGAGAGGAAGAGGCCATTCAACCCATTGAATCTGTGCAGCTTTCAGAGCAAGCACATGAGCAGCATTTCCCCAGTGTATTTCCCTTAACCTATTCTCTTTCACATTAGCATCAACCCTCCTTTGATTTTCCTGCCACTCACACATGGTGGCCAAATTAACCTAGCAACTGGGTCTTTGGGTGTGGGAGCGCCCGGGGCAAAACCGCTCAGTCACAGGGAGAATGTGCAAACTCCAAACCGACCCCACTGGAGGTCAGAATCAAACCACGGTTATTGGCATTGGAGATGTTCGCACCACATGCAGTGCTGCCAAGCCTGCAGGGATGTCTATAAATAATCATCTCCACCTTACATATTCAATGGAAAGAGCATGATTCCTAAATTAAGGATAATAAATATATCTGCATATAAACATTTAATAAAAATGAAAGTGGTTTATTTGTGTGAGGGAAGTGTTCAAGCTGATGTGATTGGTCATAATTTTCCTTAAAATCTGATGTTGAAAACTGAAGAAACATGTTAGAAGTGGAATAGAGGGCAATGTATTGCAGATCCTTAACCAATTAGGGGAAGTATCTTGTACAGGTTGAACGCCGATTTTCCAGCACCCTTGCTTCTAGAACCTTTTTTGGGTTATCTGTTTTTATGGACCATCAGAGAACATGTGATAATGAAAGGACAATACACCTCTGGCCCACTAATAACATCCCTTCCGAGTCTAAAGCACAGTGGAGTGCCAGAAACTTAAATAAAACAAATATAAAATGTAAACTGAAGAATGTGAATGGAATGCCCTGCTGACCCATCCCTGGCTCCCACCATCTCCCCCGCCGTTTCCGCGCACAAGCTTCTGACCCCTCTCTCGACACACAAAGTCCACCAGCGAAGCCTTTTTCACCCAACGCAGGGTCCGGTGACATGGCTATTGTTGTGGCTTATATTGTTAGCCCTGGGGACAGCCCTCTACCTCCCCCCCCCCCCCCCCCCCCCCCCCCCCCCCCCCGGTATTCCATGGCGTATTCCTTGTTAGGGTATGGTCTGGAAAGAAAACCAAATAAGATGCTTTGAAACAGCGATACTGAGTTACTAAAGTGCATTAGTGGAAGTTACACAATCCAAGCACATTATGTCAGTGATGAAGCGAGTGAGTGACCTTGATTCTGTTGAGTTAATATATTTGGTCTATGCTTGCTTATGGTACATTTTTAATTACCGTACCGTCCAATCGATCTTCACTGTGCGTTGCATCAGGAATGCTGTGAAGTGTCGGCAAGGCAGTTTGCCAGTATCTCCATTCATTATTCTCTCTCCTACTTTCTGGGAGAAAACACAGGAGATTGAAAGCTCAGGTGTCCTGATTTAAGAACATGTTCCTCCCCACTGCTGTTGGATTCCTGAACGTCTTTCATGGCCCCTTCCTGGAGGTGCTGCCTCGTACTGTTTCTCTTAACTCTGCCTCATTCATCTAATTTATCATTGTATTTTTATATTTTCTGCACTTCTTGGGGTTGCGCAACAGTCTTGCTCCGTTCTGCTGCTTTGCTTGTCATTATATTTTATCATTACTGTATGTATATTGCTTACTCTGAGCACTTTAGGTGAATAAAGAATTTTATTACAACAATAATAAAATGACATATGATGCTTATATATTTTATATATACATATATACATACATACATATATATATATATGACAACAAAGTAATCTGCATTTGATGTGCAATTACACATTCAGCATCAAATCAGATTGGAAATTTGCAGCATGTAGAATACCTTTTAAATTAGACTTTTGAGTGGACAGTTAATCAGTTCAATAATTACTACAGTGATGGAGCTGTGAAATGCGTTACTGAGTTGTAATAAATCTGTTGATGACATCATAAACCACATAAGCAGGGTCTAAGTAGTTGTCAGAATCCTGGGATTATATTACAGCCTTGAACTTCATTCAAAGCATCTGGTATTTTTAGTTTTAATAATCTGCGTGAAGTACTTGATAAAACTCAACTGTGCCACTTGAGATGATGATTAAAGAAGATGTTAATGTTTGCGAGTACTGATTTTTGTAATGCCTGAAAGAGAGTTTAGCAGTTTTCACCCCCAGAGAGTACTTGAGTTGTCTCTTGTGGAGCAATAGAGTAACTGTTTGAATGTAACATGTCTATTTTGATAACGCAATGAAAATTCAGCATTTACTTATCGCAAATGCATTGTAGCAAATAGTTACAGCCTAACGACCTACTTTTGAAGAACAATCCAGCAATCACACCTGTCTCTTTCATCACATTCCTGCATTTTTTTTAAAAACTACTCATCTAGTGCCCCACTGAATGTTACTGAGAAATTGATTTCCACAACACACCATAGCTTTAAGGTGAGAGGGGAAAGATCTAATAGGAACCGGAGGGGCCACTTTTTCTACACACATAGCATGGTGGGTATATGGAAAGAGCTGTAAGAGGAAGTAGCAATGTCCGTCAGGGAATGTTGCGACTGGCCCGCTGCAGACTGCAGGAGTACATGCTGAGGGACTCACTGAAGCTCGGTGCAGCCAACGCCAAGGCTCTGTGGGGGAGGCTCTATGATCTTTGGTCTAGGGTCCTTCTGCTGCTGGACATGGGAGGCACGGTATGGTGGAGACATCCTTCAAAATAAGGGACGGTATCCCACGCCAGGGGGTCACATGAGTGGCATGGGTGGGGGACAGATTTGGGAAATTTATAGACTGTATTGAACAATTTGTATAGCCTCCGAAAATGTCGGATGATTTTTTTCACACGGTTCATGTATTGTATATATTTATTATTTGAATAAAGTCTATTTTGAAATTTAAAAAAAAAGTAAGTAGTGGTCGAGGATAGACCGGATGTGATGGGCCACAATGCACAAGTCGGCAGGCAAAGGGGGTAAAAGCTTGCCCAACGTTGCCCTCACCCTGATGGCCACCTTCGTGTGTGGCTGCATCAGGCGGAGCGCAGAGCCAAGGCACGTGGGCACCAAGTGTCACTACCTGCTGAGGTTCTACCTGTCCCCGGTGTTGCGAAGGATGGGCCTGGCGCAGATGCCACGCAATGTGCCCGTCAGCTGGACATTGCCGCCCCATCTGTCGTTTGTGGAAAGGTTCTTCCGGACCAACATCTTTGACCACAAGTCCATCGGGCAGTATTTAAACCAGGGCAGGACCTTCACAGTTAATGGCAGTGCCTAGGGAATATTGTAGATCAGAGGGATGTAGGAGTACATGTACATAGTTTCCTGAAAGTGGGTCACGGGTAGGTAAGATGGTCAAGAAGGCTTCTTGAGTTTGGTTGGAAGCTAAACCAGGGCAGTACGCGCACAATAAATGATAGGCTCTGAGGAATGTCATAGAATGGTGAAAGCCAGGGGTGCAAGTACATAGTTCTGAAAGTGGCAATGCAGGTGGTGAAGTAGGCATATGGCAATCTTGCCTTCATCAGACGGACCATTGAGAGCAAGTTTTGGGAAGTTGTGTTGCAGCTGCATAGGACATTGATGAGATTACACCTGGAGTATTGTGTGCAGTTCTGGTCCCCATACTGTAGAAATGATGTGATTATGCTATAGACGGTGCAGAAAAGACTCACAAAGATTTAGACAAAACTGGTTATAAGGAGAAACGAGATAGACTGAGACTATTTTCTCTAGAACGAAAGAGATGTGAACTTGAGGTGTGATCTTATGGAGGTAAAATAATGAAGGGCATAGATAAGAAGGTTGGTCACAGTATTTTTCCCAGGGCAGGCAAGTCTAAATATGTAGGGAGGAACTGCAGATGCTGGTTTAAACCAAAGATAGTCACAAAAAGCTGGAGTAACTCAGCGGGTCAGACAACTCTGGAGAAAAGGAATAGGTGACGTTTTGGGTCGAGACCCTTCTTCAGACTAAAACTAGGAAAGTCTAAAATTTGAAACTAAAACTGGTGGTATAGTGGACAGTGAAAACGATTGTATGCGATTACAATGGGATCTTGATCAGCAGGGCCAATATGCTGAGAAATGACAGATGGAGTTGAATTCAGTTGTATTTTAGCAAGAAATAGTAAATGATTGGGGTCTGGGGAGTGTTGTTGAAGACTAAGGGTACAGGTACATAGTTCCATGAAGGTGGCATACTTAAACTAAAGTGGAGTTCACCTGTATGTTGACATGCTGGGTGAGAGGAATAACTACATCACTCCATTATAGAATGAGTCCAAGATAGGGTAGATATTGTTGGGGAATTTTTCCCACTAAATGATGCATTTAGCATTCTATTGGCTGGAGATTTATTAAGATCGAATGAAGAAATGGCCAGCTTTGGCCTATTGAATTTCAGAGGTAGTCCTCTAGAATGTGCGGATCATTTACAGGGAGTGTAATTGCCTTTAATCAACCATTTCTTTTGAAGGGGAATTACCCAAGCATTTCACATCTGTTTCCCATCTTTATGATGACCAGCAAAATAATCCTTCATAATACATGCCAGCTACAACATTGCAGCCATAGAATTTCCTAGCAAAGAATGTACATTATTACAAATTCAATTCATTGAACAATAATGAGAATGCATATTTTAAATACTTTCATGTTAGTGTCGCAATGGTGCATTCAGGGAAAATAGATGCTCCCACAAATGAATGTAGAATTGCAAAGTGTGTGTTTTGTGTCTTTGGGGAGGTGAGTTAGTGTAATGTAGGGTGGAGATGTTTCAGCACATTAACATGTAGGCCCCAGGTTTTCAGAAGTATTGCAGTTGAGTGGTTTGTGTTCAACATCACAGGATGGGGCGTTTTCTGCCACACCATCACTTCTAGCATGGAATCTGGTTCTTGGCAGAACTGATGAGGTTTATTTCAGCTAAGCATTCCTCCTGTCTGCAATGATAGAAAGAGGGATATAATCTTAACAGGTGTGCAATGTGTGTCTGGCAGTACCAAGTTATTAGTTTTTTGCAAGCTTTCTGAGAATTCATTTTGGGTAATTGTGACTGGTTTATGGGTAGCTCTATCTCTACCTTGTCTGCTCTCCTGCTCACACTCTACCTAGAGTTATTATTGGAATTTTTTACTTTTTCAAACTACCTATAAAGTACAGTTAATAAAAATGAAAGCATATTTCCCTTGAAGCTTTGGAAGTATTTTTAGAGAACAACTGAAAGTAAATGGAGTTTCTTTTTAATAAATGTTCTAAACGTTATAGAATCTTTATACTTTAAGCACAAAAGTGACAACAGGTGTGCAATATGCATAGTCAGTTCAAAGTGTGTATTGATCTGTTTTTTATTTCCCCCACTCCTTCAACATACGCTTACATCTCCATAAACTCTATCAAGATAAAGTATTGTTTAGTTTAGAGATACAGCACGGAAACGGGCCCTTTAACCCACCGAGTCCACACCGACTAGCGATCCCCGTACACGAGCACTATCATACACACTAGGGACAGTTTACAAATTTTACAAAAGCCAATTAACCTACATATCTGTACCTCTTTGGAGTGTGGGAGGGAACCGGAGCACCCAGGGAAAACCCACGAGATCACAGGGACAATGTAGAAACTCCGTACAGACAGCACCCGTAGTCAGGATTGAACCCAGGTCTCTGGCGCTGTAAGGCAGCAAACTCTACCGCTGCGCCACCATAGCATTCTTGATGTAGCATCCAACAGTAATTCTTTACACTGCAACAGACCAGCCAAGAATGCTTCGCAAGAGAGCTACTTAAAAAAACTTGACATCAAACTCCAAAGCAGTATATAGAGATGACCAAAAGCTTTTTCAAATATATGCTTTGGAATTGCCAAAGTTTGTTAAAGGCAGGGCCATCGATGGTGGCATCATTAAACGTGAGGCTGATCAAAGGCAGAATTGAAGTAGAACTGGTGGTTGGTGGTTGGAGGAGAGTGAGGAGCGACCATGAGGAATTTTGTAAACTATAGAGTGAATTAACTGCTAAACTGGGAGTCAGTGTAGATCGAGAAATTACTTGGGAAAAGGGCAACAAAATGTTGGATCACGTTATTTATAGATGGTAGAGTGTGGAAGGCTTACCAGGAATGCCTTTACATCAAAATAGAACAAAGTAAGAACAATTATTTTAGCAGCAGATGAGAAGTTGGAAAATGTAACAAGTATGGAAATAGGCTACCTTATTGACAATGTGGATTAGTAGTTGGAAGGACATTGTGGATCATATATAACTCCAGAGGTTCAGACTTTATACTTCACTTTCAGGCAGTTCCTGGGATGGAAGATGAAGTTCTAAAGCAGAATGCTGCTGCTGCAAATTTGAGATGGAACACAAAATGTGAGGAGAATTTGCATGTCATCTGTGGTGAGAGGGTTAAAATGGAAAAGCATGAAGTTGGTGGGTCGAGAATGGAATTTGTGATGAGTCTAAGGATGATGCATTTGGTTTTCCATCAATTTAGTTTATGGAAACTTCTGCTCATTAATTATTGGATATCAGTCAAGTACTGTGACTATTTAAATATCATGTAAGCTGGTGATGGCGTTATCACTGGCAACATGTCATGTTTCTTTGGATAATATTGCCAAGGGATACCATGTAATGACGAATAAGAGAGTTCAAGCTTAGTTGAATGGAGCAAAACAGAAGATGAATGAGAATAGAAGCCATCTAGATGATTATGGCTGTGACCAGACTTAAGATCCGAAGAAGGATCCCACCCGAAACGCCACCTATTCATTTTCTACAGAGATGCTGCCTGACCCGCTGAGTTACTCCAGCACTTTGTGTCTTTTTTGTAAGCCACATCTGCAGTTCCTGTGACTGATAAGAGTGGAGGCAGGCATGTTCAGTCTCAGGCAATGATGGAGAGATGACGGAAGACATGGCAGTTAATTTGAGGAGAAGAGGAAAGAAAGATTATCTTCCATTGCATTCAATTAGAGCTAAGAACATAAGAAAGCAAGAGTAGGCATGTTCAGTCTTTTGTGCCTGATCTGCCATTCAATGTCATGGCTGATCTTTTACCTCAGTGACCCTTTCATTCATAAACATCATAGGTGTTGATTTCGAAAATATTTATAAATGCATTAATCTTCTCAGTCTGAAAAAGGGTCTCGACCCGAAACGTCACCTATTCCTTCGCTCCATAGATGCTGCCTCACCTGCTGAGTTTCTCCAGCATTTTTGTCTACCTTCTATAAATGCATTAAGATCTGTCTTGAATATTCTCAGCTACTGAACCTCCATATCCCTCTTGGATAGTAATGACATTAAGACATTTTTTTTCAACTCAGTCCTGAATGACTGACCATTTATTTTTGAGTGTGACCCCAGCTAGTGGAAACATAATTCCTACATTTACTCAATAAAGCCCCATAAGAATTTTGAATATCACCTCTGATACTTCAGTCCGAAGAGCACAGGCCAAGTCTGTTTAACTACTCGTCACTATTCCAGGAATTAATCTGGGGAACCTTTGTTGAACACCTCCTATCACTCCTTCAATCTCTCCTTGTGTAGGGAAACTACACCCGCACACAGTATTCCAGCTGAGGTCTCAGCAGGGCCCTATATAATTGCCAAAAGATGTCTGAACTTGTATCCACTTGCAATAGATTTGCTCTCTCATTACTTGCTCTGTCACCACATCAACTTTCACAATGAAAGCCAAGTCTCTCTCAACACCAGTACCCTCAAGACTTCTCAGGAGAAGAGAGCATGGTTTTGGATGGATAAATGTTGAAGGACTTCAGACAAAAGTGAGGTTGGGATGAGGCAGTAGTTACATGGTTTTTGCGTGTGTCTGCACAGATTTGATAGAGAGTGGCTCAGTAAAAAGTAGGTACAACTGTTAACAACATCAGCTATCATGGGCAGCCACAAGTGTAAAGTGTTGTTCAGTTGTTTAGCTGGGAGGGTCAAGCAGTGAGTGAGTGGGTGGGTGAGCGAGTGGGTGGGTGAGTGGGTGGGTGAGTGGGTGGGTGAGTGGGTGGGTGAGTGAGTACACTTCAGTATGTTTGTTGACCATAGTGGTTTGCAGCAGGGGCCAACCACTCACCCACTCGCTCACCCACCCGCTCACCTACCCGCTCACCCACCCGCTCACCCATCCGCTCACCCATCCGCTCACCCACCCGCTCACCGACCCGCTCACCCACCCGCTCACCCACCCACTCTCGCACCCACTCACTCATCCACTCACTCACTCACTCACCCACCCACCCACTCACTCATCCACCCACCCGCTCACTCATCCACTCACATCCACTCACTCACTCACTCACCCACTCACTCACCCACCCACGCACTCACCCACCCACGCACCCACCCACCCACCCACACACAGGCCGTTGTCGCTGACCTTCACTGTCTTCTCGGGGCCACCGATGCTGCTGCCGCCGACCCGTATCTCTACTCCAGCTCCCCACGGGCCTCCACCAGCTACTCCGCCGACCCTCGCCTCTCCACCAGCCACCAGCGGACCAGAGCCGTCACCTCACCAGAGTTCTGCTCAGCACCAGGCCCACAACCTCCACGATGCAGACAGCGCGTGGTCTGACTCTGCAGAGTCCTTGTGCTCCTCCCCTCCTACAGGGAACCTCAGTAGTTGCACGAAACATTATTCCCTCAACTTGATAGCCTACGGCAAACTGACGTGTAAGTTCCCTCGCTACCACAGAATCCGCTAAATAGCCCGCCGCACGGAACATGTTAAGAGCTTGCAGCGGGCCAGATAAAATCTCGGTGCGGGACGGATGTGGCCCGCGGGCCATAGTTTGGAGACCCCTGGTTTACAGGATCGCTCTCAATCCTGATGTTAATGACCTCCCTGATTGCTAGAAGAAAAAGTCTTGAAATTATTTACAAATAAAATGTACATATTTCTAACACATTTCATAACAGGTGAGAACGTTTTTTTAACTGAGATTTAATGCTTTCCTAATTCATTAAGAAACCTATTAGTTCAGAATAAATGATTATAAAAGCATTGTTACACAACTAGCAATTAAAAAACTCTCATGATATCCTGACAAATACTTCCAAAGCCTTCAGATTAATTAGACTATAGTTAAATTGTAGCTCTATTCCCATTACCTGCTGTAGATCTTTATCCATTTTAACTTTATTTAACAAGAATTATTGTGGTGCAAAAACCACAATGACCGTTGCCTATATTAATGGCTGTAGAAAACTCTCCTGTTACCTTTTCACAATGTACATTTGTGCACAAGCTCAAATGCATTCTCTTGTTGTTTGAAGTGTATCGCTCTTTCTTCCAACATACCTCTGCTATATTCTGCTGGTCTGCATGCTTTTCAGAAACTTTAGTTGTGGAACTCTTGTCAGAAACTATGTGATGGACAATGTTTCTATCAACATTATTTAATAATTTGGAGGAAGTTGAAATGATGTAATTGGCAGGATTGACTATTAAATCAAGGGAAACTGAACTAAACATTGTGAATTGGGTATAAAGACTTTTTTTGGAAGGAGTCTGCTTTCTGTTTCAATAACTTTTTGTCTCTAACTGCTGGTTTTCAAAGAAAATGTTACTTTGACAACTGGTTTTCACTCCATTATAGATATTCCCTCTGCTCTCCATCCTCCTCTTCTCTACAACTTAAAATGTGCCTGTATTTTCACTGTTCCAGTCCTGCTGAAAGGTCCTTGGCCTAAAACATTGAATTGCTATCCCTCTCTATTGTTGATTCTGTTTCCTGTTTCCAACATTCTGTGTTTTATTTGAGAAGAAATACATTAACATGGCAAAAATGGATGATCATAGATTATGGTGCATCACTCAAGATGAACCAAGTGTTAATCTGGCTAAAATACACATTCCATGCTTGTTTTAACAACTTGCTTTGCATTGCTGTGGCTGGTGTGATTAAAACTGTTGTAGCAGTTCTCTGACAATGTTTTTTATGGCTGCGTTAGATGGAGTTTATGTGTGAGCTAAAGATCAATTAGTAGATTGGTATATTTATTAGTAATGGGGAAGGGGGCACCTTTTTCAGTTTGCTTTCTTGCATATTTTGGTGATGAAATCTTTAACTACTTGGAAGTGTTGATTGTAATTTGAGGGATCTAAACAATTAAGTTGGTGGATTTCCTGCAGTTATTTGGCTGAATTGTTACTGATGGGGCTCAATAATGAGGGAACAGTATACTCAAAGGTAGCAAAATCTAGGCATGCAATTATGCCAATTTAAAATTGTACTGCTAGGTAATTTCAGTTGATTTGAAATATGGAATCCTTACCTAAATTGTGATGACATGTATTTTTAGAATAAGTAGTGTTTGGAACAACTGCACAGTAGTTTGGCTTTGCTACTGAATGGTAGAACTGAATATTTGCTAAATATATATAGAATTAACTCTTATTTTTAGAAAACATTGTGGTGTTGCGTTCTACAATGAGTACGAGCTCTCTTCCCCAAGAAAACTAAGTTTTGTAAATCGAACATTTCAGACTGCTGTAATCAAATTCAAACTTCTAAACTCTTTTAAGGAACAATTGTACATTGAGAAACCATTTCCACTGCACAAGGTTTCAATCAGGCATAACACATCCCAGAAAGAAAAGGGAAGTGATGATTTATAACTGGGAAGAGTGGTCTGTCTGAGGAGCTGCCAATGCTAGCGGTGAAATACATCTCTGCCCTCTGAGAATTTAGTCTGATTTTTTAAAAGTTGCCTGGGAAAAAAAAATTGGAAGCAGCAAAACATCAACAGTTCAGAAATTGATTCATTTCTTCTCTGTTAGATAAAAATGATTTAACTTAAATACTCATGTTTTTCCTAATTATCTGGCAAATATATAAAAATGTACATTTTTGAAGTAAGTTTTAAAGGGGTATGATTTTCGGTGAAGTTTGTTTTAAAATGACACGGCTTGCAGGGTTAATTGAATTTCCAGTGATTTGGGGGATAGGATATGATTCTGGGATTACGCGAGCAAATGTTTTTAAATTTCACACAGCAGTAATCCAGTTTCTATCAATGTTCACTATTTTGAAAGATTACTAGGGCTTGTCATTTTAGGCATCACTGAAGTAAGTTTTAAATCTAAATAATGTTAACTGATTTGGTAACAGGTAATTTCAGTACAAAGGCCTTGCATCATAAGGTTTTAATTATTTTCTCAAAAAACGAAGTTTTTTCATCTATTTGTTGCAGGTGCATTTCTATCAGATAATTATAGTTGCTTATTTGCTTTCAGGTGGTCAATCAGCAAATTGCACCAAACATATTCATCTGGTTGCAAAAGGGCAGTCATAATTTCAAGAGACCCAAATCAATTACATCAGTCTGCTGGGCTTTGAGGTATTTCTCTGGGCAGGATGTTTTAATCAATGATTCAAAGATTCAGGTTAACAGTGGCCCATTTTAGTTCAGTTGCAATATAAGAGCACTAGTGCGGAGAGAGCTGTGTGTGTACAGATGTATGTTTAAAAGTTGACAGGAGAAATGAAAAATACACAAGGCAATTCCAGCCTGTGGTTTTACTTGAAATGTCCTCTAGCATGGTACAGCACTCAGCATTGTTTCACCTTCAATATACTTGCTTTCAGACAAAAGTCGTGTCGCTAACGGATCACTGAATTTTGATTGCGATTTTCTGTACCATAATCCCAATTTCTTAGCATCTACAACAAGCCAAGCTCCATATTCAATGGCTCATCTTCCATAATTTCTGATACCTCTAATGTGATACCACCAGCTATGTTCCCACCATCCTCTCCCACGTTCCTTCTCGGCATCTTGAAGGGACTGTGACCTCCATGAGACTGTGGTTCATTCTTCCATCTCCACCAATACTGACTTCCTTCTGCATGGAGCCACAGGAGACACAGCAACAGACCGTTTATCTCTTTCCTTCCAGCTCCAAACACATCTTCCAGTTGACTTAGTGATTTACTTGTACTACTTTCAATTTAATGGATGGCATTCATTGCACATTTTGTGATCTCCTCTATAGTGCATACCATAGTGAACACTCGTTGAGGAATCACTCTGCAAACTCCTTTTCAGTCTGTAACAGTGACCCTTTTAATAATAATCTAAATATTTCTGATAAAACGACCCATTAAATTCAACAAATTCAGATAATCAATCATCCTCACATTTCCAGCATTCTTGCTGTCTCTCTATCCTGGTGGGTTTAAATTTGTTGTCGTCTCCTATTTATACCTTATCCAGACATACTTGTTCACCTAAAATGGACACAAAGTGCTGGAGTAACTCAGCGGGTCAGGCAGAATGTTGCCTAACCCGCTGAGTTCCAGGACTATGTGTCTAACTTTGGTATAAACCAGCATCTACAGTTCCTGTCTACACACACCTGTTCACCTGTCTGTCCCACCTTCTTTCAACCTGCATCACCACGTGCCATTCAATCCTACTAATCTCCCATCTATCACTGAGCTCCCCTTTTGTGCTCTGTCCCAAGCCTCTTTATATGCAACTTTATCTCTAACTGCTTTCAGTTCTGTTGGTCGCTTGATGTAGAAACAGATTGAATAATTCAGATGTGGTCTGACCTCCAGCTGCATATTTACAACATTTTCTAGGTTTCTTGCATTGGCAATATTTTACTTTGGGCATGTCTGTGTCCTTTTGCTGTTTTAATTGGTTTTCTGCTGAATTAACTACAAGACCTATTTTGATCAGCTCTGGATTTTTAATGCATCTCCCTGGCCAATATTCACTGTCAGGCAACCTATAAACAATTGTTCTGGACATTTATACAAACATAAATGTTGGTATATGGGCTGCTACATTCCCTTTATCAAAACTGTGACCACACATCAAAATTACTGCTTTGCCTTTTAAGCATTTTGAGAATTCGACAATTGCAATTCCCAAATTCCCAAATGTAATTTTTCGAAGAAAACTACTTTTTTTATTACAAACACTTTTGGCATAACTTTTCGTTTGTCTAAGCTGCAAGTGATATTCACTCTTTCCTCCCCCCCCCCCCCCCCCCCCAATTGTAACTAATCCTTCAACCATAACCTTTCTTTTTCATGGATGATATCTGTGCTATATCTCCAATCCGTTATGGCTGGTGGTTTGAATTTTCCCATTGTAACAACAACCCCTCCCTCACCAATAACCTCACTCCAAGTTCCCAGTTTAAAAACTTTGCTTCTTGCCGTTGATTTATTTTGCCATTTCTCTGCAAACTCCCTGTTTACAACTTATTTTGACAGAATATGTTGCATCTGCCCAGAACACCGACTAACATCCAGTGAAATGAAAACTCTCTTCCTGGCATCATTCTTTTCAAAGCAAATGACTTTCCCAATCATTTGTTCTGCACTGGTCTATCTAGGTGGCTGCGGAAATAATCTTTGGAATACCATTTATCAATCCCTACTCTCAACACTTTTCAAATTAACTTCACTAAATTTAGGGTTTGCTTTATCAATAACCCTGGCACCTACAATAAACCAATGTTTAGATTACTCCATTTCTCTTGTACAGGTTTCTCTGCACTGATTTTTTTTGTTTCTGAATGGGGCCCATCGACTGCACTCAGTGCTGAATAATGTCAGTATTGTGCACTGACCCTTTCCACATCTGGAAAAGCAATCTTCCTGACCATGACCATCAAGGAGCTGAACAGTAGCGGGCTCCAACCCGGTGCAACTGAAACATATGTGCAGGCTAGATCAAATGCCAGCCAACAAATTAAATAAGAATGATTAGCCAGCACCAAGTAAGAGTCTACCTTACCAGACCCCGTAAGGATTTAGTAAAGCATTCCACAAAGTCCCCCATGATTGGCTGAACCAGATTAAGGCACCTGGGATCCATGGTGGTTTGGAAAATGAGATTCAGAATTGGCTTGACCATAGAAGGCAGAGGTATTGGTAGAGGGGTGTTATTCTGATTGGAGATCTGTTTTTAGTGATGTTCCACAGTGATCAGTATTGAGACCACTTTTAAAAAAAATGTATGTGTCATAGTTGTGGATAACAAGGGAGTTTGTTGAAGGATACAGCAGGATATAAATCAATTGGAAATATAGATATCTGCATTTCCTCATGGGATATTCACCCATCTTTCCCACTCCTACTCTTCCATTTCATGCTCATTGACTTCATGTTGTGAGTGCACATCTCAAAATCTTGCTCCAAGAACTCTTCACACTTCCTTATTTTGCTGAATTGTCTCCAACTCCACACCTGATTTTGCGACTGAACTAACAATTCAGAGATGCAAATCCTCTGGATGTGAGTTTTCTAAGACTCCACATGGCATTTAACAGTCTCTCCCTTGCTGAGATCATTCATTTTTCTTTCACTAGTGCTATTATTTTGTTTGCTCTACTTTATTTAATGTGGATAAGCTTTTCCCACTGAGAGTAGGGAAGATTCAAACAAGGGGACATGACTTGAGAATTAAGGGACAGAAGTTTAGGGGTAACATGAGGGGGAACTTCTTTACTCAGAGAGTGGTGGCTGTGTGGAATGAGCTTCCAGGGAAGGTGGTGGAGGCAGGTTTGTTTTTATCATTTAAAAATAAATTGGATAGTTATATGGACGGGAAAGGAATGGAGGGTTATGGTCTGAGCGCAGGTATATGGGACTAGGGGAGAATACGTGTTTGGCACGGACTAGAAGGGTCGAGATGGCCTGTTTCCGTGCTGTAATTGTTATATGGTTATATGGTTTCTTTTATTATTTGTATATTATACTGAACATCCACTTCTTAATTTAGTTCTCATTACTCTTTTATCTGCTCTTTTTGATAGAAGAAGTTAGCGGGAGGATGCTGGGGTGCTACCTGTTTATTACAGAAAGTGCAATTGGTCCTTTTTTGAACTGGAACAGTCTTTTCGGAACTTGGGAACTATTGATTATGTTATAGTCTGTTCTAAAGGTTTGAGATGATTTAATATGATAAAACATGCTACTTAATTCATGCTCATTAAAATATCTCCATTTGATATTAAAAATGAGAAAAATCAAAATAAAATTTCAGTCAGACCATTTTATACTTTTCATAACTGTATTTGTAGTTTCTGCAGGAACGCTGAATATTCAAAGCACCAAGGGCTTTCTCATTGCTTGGGGGGGAATTTGAATTTGGAATCACACTATCAAGAGTTTGTTGGTAAACCTTTAGACCAAGATGAGACTGAACTGTATCAAAATGATTTATAAACATTCTTCTTGCACATGTACATGATTTTTGAGGTTGTTGTACAGAAGGTGCAAATAGAAACATTCTATACATCCAGACAAGATGTAAAGGAACCAACAAAATATAGAGGCTTGGAGCTGGAATGAAATAACATAATTGTTCTTCTTCTTGACTTGATCTCAAATATGGCTTGTTAGGAAAAATAAGTTCCTGTACTATTTCTCTGCATTTAATTCACATGATTAAAAATTGCAAGTCATCCATGAGTTGACGAATAAAGTTACTTTGCAAGCTTGAATATCAACACACCAAACAAGAATGAAGATTTGTTCCATTATGCTATTCTCCTTTTTCACCCACTTTCGTTTTGTGTGACTAAATATGATCCAGACGCTATCAAAGTAAAGAGAAAGCATTTTGTGCAGCAGGATTTGGGTTAGATTGCAGCTGTACCTAAGTGATTTCATTTTGCACAGATGCTTCAGAGACATTGCGATTCTGAACCATCTGGATTTCAAAATAAAGTGAACATGCAATGTTGGAATCTTGAAGGTGTTTCTATTGTCATTAAATATGATACAGCGAGAAACACAGCGAGGATTTGATCATTGTGCTTATCTGTTGCGATATCAACACAAGGTACTTGGTGACCAAAATAAAATCAGAAAATGCTGGAGTTGCGCAGCAAGTCAGGTGGCAACAGTGGAGAGACAAACAAGGTTTAAGTTTCAGTCTGATGACCTTTCATCAGAATTAGGAAAAATGTTGGAGAAGTAGGCAGCACAATGGCACCAGAGGAACAGCTCAACCCAGGATAGTCTACAACCCAACGGCATGAACATTAAATTCTTCAATTTCAGAGACCTGGCATTCCACCCCCTCTGTTCATTCGCTCTCCTCCAAGCTATTCTGGTTTTCTGTTAAACCATCTTCACACCCTCTTAGTGTCACAGAGTGATGCAGCACCAAAACAGGCACTTTGGCCCCTCATCTATGTCAATCAAATGCCCATCTAAATTAATCCCATCTCCCTACATTTGGACCATACCCTTGTTGCACGGGAACAGGTTCAAGGATCTGACTAGTAGAACAGAAAAAGGCTCACTTGTCTGTTTAGTTGCAAATCAGTTTTATTGGCAAGAGAGGACAAAAACAATACTTGTTTCGGTATGCGAGGGGTTCGTTTAACAGCAGCACACCTCTCTCACTCTGCGTCCGTTCACGGCGCTGATCGCGACTCAGCTCGTCGGTGAACCCCTCTTGTACATGAACCTAAACTAACTTTTTTAAATTATTTTTATTAGAAGCAATTGTACAAGAATAAAACAATCGGCATGTAAAATTATACAATTATTGTACAGCTTCAATTTTAACCTTTTAACCTGAAAATGGGGAAAAAGAAGAGAGAAAGAACAAGAGAGGAAAAAAGTGAAAAGTGAAAAGATAAGACCCCTAGAAGACTACCAAAGTAGTGTGGCCAAAGAGTGAATAAAGATATGAGAGAAGATAAGGAAAAAAAGAAAAAAAGAAAAGGAAAAAGAAAAAAAGAAATAAGTGGAGATATACCTGTCCCTCGCCCCAAGACAAGCCTAATATTTTCCAAATGTAGTGTCTCGGACATGTTTGTAATCCACATCTGCACAGTAGGGACTGATGTGTGTTTCCAAAATTTAAGTATTTGTTTTTTCGCCGTAATCAGGCCATAGTTAAGGAAACGTCTTTGAAATAATGTTAGCTCAGAACAGGCTTCTGATGTACCTAGAGTAATCAATTCTGTGTTGGGGTCCAATTTTATTTTAAGTATTTTAGAAAAAATTTCAAAAATTCCCCTCCAGAAATTATGTGACTTTATACAGGAGGCAAAAGAGTGGTTATGGTTGCTTCCTGAAGGAGACATTGATCACAAATAGGGGGAACATTTGGGAAGATCTTATTCAGTTTAGACTTTGAATAATAAAGTCTATGCAGTATTTTAAATTGTATTAACATGTGCATAACGTTAAAAGAACAGTTGTGTGTTTTAATTTAGGGAGAAAAATCGGTATTGATTGAAATAGGTACAGGATTTGTGGAAGGAAGATCATCTTTATGGCATTTATTATACCTATGAGGGAAATCGGAAGCGTTTTCCAAAATTGAATAAGGGCATTTAGTTTGGTAATTAATGGTGGAAAATTTGCTTGAAATAAAGAAGGGTATTTTCTAGTTACATAAACTCCAACTCCAAATTTTTCCGTAGCAATTCTAAAAGGAAATTTTAGGTGAGTCGGATCTTGAGGTTTTATTGACATAATTTCACTTTTGTTCCAGTTTATTCTATATCCTGAGAAGGAACCGAATTCTTCTATAAGATTTAGTATGTTTGGAATACTAACTTGGGAATTGGTAATATATAGTAATACGTCATCTGCATACAACGATATTTTATTATTAGAATATTTAGTATTATAGCCATGAATATTCGGATGTACTCTTATGTTTTCAGCTAAAGGTTCAATCGCAAGGGCAAATAACAGAGGTGATAATGCACACCCCTGTCTATTGCCCCTGGATAACTGAAATTTAGGTGAGAGTGTTTGATTAGTCAGTATTCTGGCAGTCGGCTTGTTATATAACAACTTTATCCATGAAATAAAATGTTCTCCTAATTGAAATTTTTGCAATATGTAAAAAGATATTTCCAGTCTACTTGGTCAAATGCTTTTTCTGCGTCTAATGAAATAAGTCTTTTATCGTTCTATGTGAGTGCATTATATTAAGCAGGCGTCTCAAGTTGTTGAACGAGTGTCTCTTGGGTATAAACCCAGTTTGATCAGAGTGTATTAATTTACTAACGTATTTGCTTAGTCTTCTTGCCAGGGTTTTAGCTAATATTTTCTGACCTGTATTTAGCAGAGCTATTGCTCTATATGATCCTGACTCTTCGAGATCTTTATCTTTTTGGGGTATCAGTGTAATAGTTGATTCGGCTAAAGTTTGTGGTAGCGTCTGTTCTTTAAATGCATGTATATAAAGGGCTTGTAAACGCGGGTAGATTAAATCATAAATTTTTTAATAAAATTCATTACTAAACCCATCTGGGCCTGGCGTTTTACCGTTATTCAGTGATTTAATAGTCTCTTCAATTTCTTTTATTGTGATCTGCGCTCCTAATTCTTCACATTCCGCCACGTTAAATGACGGAAGATTGCAATTGTCGAGGAAGTTTTTAATTTTTATCGTTTCTACTGAAGTGTTAGATGTGTATAAATTTTGATAGAATTGTAAAAATCTTTTGTTAATATCTTTAGGGAGTGTAAATAGCTCACCTTTTTCTGATCAAATCAAAGTATGATCTTTTTCCATTTTTCTCAACTGGCGTGCCAGAGGTTTATGCGGTTTGACGCCGAATTCAAAGTTTTTCTGTTTGGAAATTTGAAATAGCCTGATAACTCTTGCAGAGAGAATTTGATTTAACTTGAATTTTAATACTGCTATCTTATTGTGTTTGTCAATAGAAGGATCTATAGCATTTTCTGAATCCTGCTGTCTGATCTGTTCTTCTAATTCCCGTTGTTCCATCCTATTATTTTTATTTTGATATGCTTGGTATGAGATAATGGAACCTCTAATAAAGGCCTTAAAAGATTCCCATAATAACAAAGCCGAAATACCTGGTGTGTCATTTGTCTCATAAAACAATTCCATCTGTTGTTTCAGATATTCACAGCAAGCTGGGTCAGTTAATATTTGAGGATTAAATCTCCAGAACGTTTTTTTATTGTACTTCTAGTTTTAGGGAGAAAGTTAAAGAAGAATGATTGGAAAAAATATTATTATGATATTTGGGATTTGTTGTAAAAGATATTAGTTTTGTGTCCACCAGAAAGTAATCAATGCGTGTATAAGTTTTGTGCACAGCTGATTAGAAGGAATATTCTCTTCCGGATGGATTCGCAACCCTCCATAAGTCGGTTATATTAGTATTTTTTATATACGTGTTTAGGAGTTCGCTAGATTTTGATTTTGTATTATACCTTCTTTGTTGTGAGGATTTATCCAGATATTGGTCCAGAACACAGTTGAAGTCTCCTCCAATTATCAGATTTTGCTGGGTGGAATCTGAGATTATATTAATTATTTTATTAAAAAATTGTGGATTGTCAAAGTTGGGAGCGTAGATATTCACCATAGTAAGTGGGTAGAATATATCTCCCCAGATACTATGATGTACCTGTCCTCCTTATCTGCTATAGTGGCTTTAAGTTTAAATGGTATACCTTTACGAATTATAATTGCAGTACCTCTAGCTTTGGAGAGAAAAGTAGAGTGATATAATTGGCCAATCCAGTTAGCCTTCAGCAAGTTATGTGCTCCATCTTTGAGGTGCGTCTCCTGTAAAAATATTATATCAGCATTAATAGTAAGATTAAACGAGAACGTACCAGTTTGAAGTTTGATCTGTATTTTATGAGGAGTTACGATGAGGGATTACGTGAAGAACCCCGCCAGGACGCATGCGTGTCATTCTTCAAAGCAGCGGTGTGAAATCACAGATAACTGTAATGACTAAACATAGTAAGATTAGAGAAGAGGTACCAGTTAAGTATATGATCAAGGGTGGGAGCGGAGGGCACATAATCCCTCATCGTAACTCCTCATAAAATACAGATCAAACTTCAAACTGGTAAGTTCTCGTTTAATCTTACTATTTTACTTCGGAGTCACGTGAGTGACTACGTGAAGATTTTAAAGCTCTGTGATTTCATGCCGTGGAAACGAGTCCATGCATCACGTCTGCCTTGACTGTGGGAGGAATAGTGTTAACATAATTGCACATTCATTATTGAAATCATTAAATTTATTAACACAAATTATAACCCCTTTTATGGGTTTAATTAATTTACAGAATTTAAATTTTTTTCTGCAAATGTTCCAGTTTTCATCACTGGTTTATTGTAAAATGACTGGAAAGTTCTTTCCCCTGACCATCCTGCTGCTTCGAGGACTTGGTCCATGGGCACATCCAGTTGTACTGCTGCCGATGTAGCTGCAGCCCTGGTGGAATGAGATTTAAAAACGTTAGTATCCACCCCAGCCTGTGTCAGTACTTGTTTCAGCCATCTCGAGATGGTCTGGACCGTCACTCTTTTGTGAGGTTGCTTATGGCTGATCAGCAGTCCCTTCTCATTGCCTCTTAGGATTTTTGTTTTCTCCATGTATAGTGACAGGTGTCTAACTATACAGAGACGGTCATCTGCAGGGTATGACCTAAATTGGATATTGAGGCCTGCTGATCCCTGTCTGTTCTGTTTTACTAGTTCGTATATGTGGAACGTAATATCGTCAAGCGAGGAGGTCATGTTGTCCAGTCTGAGTTTGTGCAGTGACTGAACCCTCTGTGCCGTGACCAATGCCATTAACATGACTGTTTTTAAAGTTAGTCTGTGTAGGGACAGAGTAGATGCTGGAGACCAGTTCCTGAGTGCTTTCAGGACAATGCTTACATCCCAAATTTGGGAGTACCTGGTTTTTGGGGGATTCGTATTAAATATTCCCCTCATGAGCTTAGTTACCAGAGGGTGAGTCCCTACCGTGTAACGCTCTGTCCCTTGCCATAGGTAAGTCGACAGGGCACATCTGGCGCTGTTGATGGCACTGTAGCTGAGCCCCTCATCATAGTGGAGGCCTGCCAGATATTCCAGAACAGATGGGATGTTCATATTTCTGTTGGTGATTTTGTTCTTATGACAGTACATTTCCCACTTCCTGATGTAGACCAGATATTGTTTATTAGTTGATTTTCTTTGGGCCGCCGAGATGATGTTCGCTGTTCGGTCCGTTAGTCCCAGTTGTAGAAGTGGTGTTTTTAAACTCTACAAATTAACAGGTTCAAGCATTTATGGCATGGATGGCTATCCCCTGTCACGGGATGTAGTAGTAAATCTGGTCTATGTGGGATGGTAATACATGGTTCTAATACCATGTTTTGCACCACTGGGAACCATGGTTGTGTAGGCCAATCGGGTACTACCAAAATACCAGACGCAGAGTCTTGTTGTATTTTCCTTAATACCCGACTGATGAGGCAGAAAGGAGGGAATGCGTAAATAAACAATTTCCCCCAATGCAGCGAAAATGCATCTGTTGCTGCTGCCCCAGGGTCTGGTTCCCATGAAACATAATTAGGTATCTGGTTGTTTAGTCTGGATGCGAATAGATCGATATCCGGTGTTCCATATTTTGCTGTAATGTCAGCAAATACCATTTTGTTTAACATCCATTCGGTGTTTTCATTAAATTTGCGTGACCTGGTGTCTGCCACTAAATTTAGTCTCCCTGGTAGGTAAGTGGCTGATATCCAAATATCTCTCTGGATGCACCATTGCCAAATTGAATTAGCGAGATTGTCACATGATATCGATTTGTTGCCACCCATGTGGTTGATGTATGCTACCACAGTGGTATTGTCTATTTGTAATCTAACATGCTGGTGTTGTGATCCAGTACAATATGACTTTAGGCCATGGAATGTACCCAACATTTCCAAGTAGTTTATATCCAGTGTGAGTAAGAAGGATGCTTCCTGTGCTGTCCATCTACCTCCACAGCTGGTGATGGTATTGGTGGCTCCCCACCCAAGTGCACTGGCATCAGTTTGTAGTACCATAGAAGGGTTACTGACAATGATTGGGTTGGAACAAAGCCAGATGTTATCTATCCACCATTTTAGTTCCGTTTTGGCTTGGATTGGTAGTCTCATAGGTCTGTCAAAGTGACCTGCATTGATTTTTAGAGCTTGTATTTTTGCTCTCTGTAAGTTTTGGTAATGTAGAGGTCCAAATTGTGTGGCTGGGAAAGCAGCCACGATTTTACCAATTACTTTTGCTACCAATCTGATGGATAGGTTTCTGATGGCAATGAGGTTATTGCAAACCTCTATTAAATCTCTTGCCTTTCCCTTTGGCAGTGTCACCGTCATGTGAACTGAGTCAATGGTGAATCCCAAGTAGTCCATAGTAGTGGACGGTGTTAGTTTAGATTTAACTGGATGGATGATAAATCCCAGTTTTTCAAATAACTGTTTTGTGGCTGTTACAGTTTGTATGGCCAATTCCAAAGTTATGCCCACAATGAGTATGTCATCTAAATATGCCATAACCATATGTTTACGTTTATGTAGAAATGCTAGGGCTGGTTTTAAGATTTTTGTGAACAGCCTGGGGGCTGATGATAGCCCATTTGGCAATGCTTTATATTGTCAGATTTGTCCCATCCAGTTGAATTTTAAGTAGCATCTGTGGTCACCTCGTATGGGTACTGAATAGTAAGCATCTTTTAAATCGATGCTGGCCATGAAGTAAAGGTTCAAAGGTTCAAAGGTTGATTTATTGTCACAATTTGGAAATTAATTGTTTAGCAGTAACAAAGGTTTCCATTTTAAAGTGAATGTATTGAACAAATGTGTTCAATTTTGTCAGATCTATGATGATGCGACAACCACCATCTTTTTTGGTTTTGGTAAAAATATTGGACACGAATTCTAATGGTTCGTGTTGAGTTATTTCAATTACACCTTTTATGTAAAGCCGCTCCAGTTCAGCTTGTGCTTCTGATTTTTCTTTATCAGAGAGCACGAACTCTCGGTTCGGTCTATGTTGAACTGGAGGGCTGTACTCGTGTATAAACTCTATTGTATATCCCTGGATACTACTTAAGATGTAAGTATCGGTTGTTAGCATGCTCCATGCATTCAAAAACCAGTGTAATCTCCCACCAACCTCCATGCTCTCCATATTATTTAGGGAACCAGACCCACCTACCTCCATTGTTACCAGTGGCAGGATTACTTCTTCCTGAAGTTCTTCCGTTGTTGTTGCGCTGGTGCTTGGTTTTTCGGGTTGGTGCTGTTGTTGGGGTTCCCCGCATCTTCCAAGAAGGCTGGCCTGGGCCATGGCCTAAAAAAGACTCATGTTTAAAATGCCGTGCCTTCGAGCTTTCACTAGTTCTGCTGGTGGGTGCGTAGGGATGCTGTCTTTGGCTGTAGTGGGTTTTTGCAGCTGTTCCTTTTATTAACCCCAAGGTTTTGGCTTCCTCATCAAGCTCTTTTACCTGCTTCGATAGGTTTCCTCCGAACAGGAGGATGGGTGGTTTTGTGGCCCCAGGTTTGCACAGTCCCGCGAATTTTGGGTTGAATGTCGGCTGTATGGCACTTTTCCTGATGCTGTTTATTTCGTGCTGGGTGTAACAGAACAGTGCCAGCGCATCTTGTTGATCCTGGGACATATGGATCCTGATGGATCCTGTCATCCACTGTACGGGCAAATGCCGTTATTCCTGCGGTCAGCAATTTTAGTACTTTTTGTAATTTCACATCTACTTCTGACCCCTGGCCCGATGTGTTTCCAGATACAGTTGTTGATAATTGGGACATTTAGGGAAATGCAGTTGCCCGGTGCCATATGTCTTCCTGTGGTGTCCAGTACAGCCTGCTCTTGTAACTGGTTTAATGACATATAGTCAATACTGGCAGCAAGCTTTGGCTCCAGATTTTCCCCAGTCTGTTCTGGCTATATGAAGTTTGCCACCATATCCAGCAAGTTCTCATTTTCTCGCACCCCATGCACACTTGTCTGTTCTTCCGCGGACCCCTCTTCCAGGTCATCCCAGAACTGACCCGCAGTGCTCCCTCCGATGAGGTGGAGACACTGTGCAGCCCTTGAAAAGGTACTGCTGTGGGTTTGTCATAGGGCCCACAATGACCTGACTCCATCTCCCGGAGCCGGTCACGTTGGAGCAAATGCTCCACACACCGTTCCATTCGGGTCCAGCGCTCTCGGTCGCTGGCCGTCCGCAGTGTTTCAAAGTCGGACTCCTCCGAGTCCACGACCTTGTTAGTTTTGTGTTTTGCCTTGCCGCCCGGCCGCGTGGATTTGGCCGGTGCGGCGGCTACACAGGGCACAGCTGATCCCACTACGGATGATCTAAGTGCCGTCGGCTGCTCTTGCTGGCTGCCCGCTGCTCCGTGGTCCTCCCTCACCAGCTTTGTTGCAGCCCTCGTCTTCTTTGCTTTCTCCATTTCCCTTCTGTAGATTGGAAAAAGAACAAAAAAGTCCGCAGAGTAAAACCTTACCTGCAAATAGCGGCTTTTTAAACTGCCGCCGCGGGGGAACGTCCTTCCACCGCGTCTGACGTTTCGCAATGCGTGTAGTGATATGACACGCATGCGTCCTGGCGGGGTTCTTCACGTAGTCACTCACGTGACTCCGAAGTAAAATTGATTTTAAATGAGCTAGAACCTTACCTCTTTTAATTGGCTCATTAACACCCCTAATATTCCAACTGCAAAATGTAATTCCTCCAATTTTCCTCAAAAGATCATCTTGCATTAGAGCTTACATGGTTTCCCTTGTTTCAGATGGAGCAACACAATATTTAAAATCAACCTTTTGGTTACTGGGTGGGTGAGCCCAATTTCAAAGCCCTGCAGGTATCCCGAGAAAAAGTGCCTTAAGAAGAGTAAATAGAGAATGTGCTAAATAAACTAAATAAGAAAAATTGGTGGTGGTGGGGTTGAATACCTAATGTCTGGACATGCTGCACATGAAGGTGGTAGACATGGACTTGTCCTGGATTTGATGAAAACGCTGAAGATAAGATCAGTAAAGATTATAATTGAAGGATCCAGCCTCTGAAGGCCACCAGATGTTGAGGTGACCCACCAGGCCATCTCAAAGCTTCTGCCAACTAGGATGACCTTTTGGCCCCATTAATAACTCCAGCTGGATTGGATCATGCACATCTGCTGAAATACATAATTTATCCTCCACAGCCCCCATCACCCAGTTTATTTTGTTCCTCTCTCCCTACCCACTCCTCCCCTCCATCTGTTGTGCCACTTTCCATTAACTTTCATTCAGTTCCACTCTGCACCTTCCTTTCCTATTGGATTCAAGAATCTCTTGCCTATTGCTCTCCACATCACCTCCAAGTCTCTGTTGCTATTTCCACCCTTCCCTCTGCCACCTGATTGTTATCTGACGATCAACCCCTCCTTACCTCCATAGATGCTGCCTGAGTTCCTAAAAATCCTCTCCTTTTGGTGCCGCTGTGACGCAGCTATTAGCTCTGCAGCTCTGACGACCCCTGTTCAGTCCTGATCTCCATTGCTGTTCTCCCTGTGATCTTGTGGGTTTCCTCCCACATCGAAAAGATGCATGGATTTGGTAGTTATTTGATCACTGTGGTTGAGTGGGGGAAACTGGGGTGAGCTGATAAGAATGTGAAAGAAGGTACACAAAAATGCTGGAGAAACTCAGCGGGTGCAGCAGCATCTATGGTGCGAAGGAAATAGGCATGTGCTTGGTGATCAGGTTGAACCAGAATCACCATGATCAGTACCTGAACTACACCTCCAACACAGGCCCTACAGGTACCCTTCCTTTTCCAGCCATGCAACTCCCAATGTCCCCGCAGCCTTGTTGGCCTGCCATCCAACAGAGCAGAACGGGCCACAAGCTGTTGTCAGGCCTCAGGTAATGCAACCTGAGACTCCCCAGAACTCCCTGTTGATCTCTCACTTCAAGCTGTTGTCATGCTGTCAAAGGCTGTTTCAACTGTATCCATCAGGAATGTCGAGAAACTGTTAGAACATATTTGCTTTTCTAAAATTCAATTTTAAATAATCCATGCAGTTTTAGCTATGAGGCAGAAATGAAGGCTAGCCATCCCATCAGCTCTCTCCCAGCGGGGCCAGCAGTGGGACAAGAGGTCGTTTGTCAATGCATCTGATTTCCAGCATGCTCAGTATTTGTGCGTTGCAATGCCTTGGCAAGAAAGGATGTGCTGAAGGATATGCAGCAAGGACATAGGACAACTCTACCTCAAATCCACCAGTTTTCTGTTTAACGTTCCTTCCCCACCCCTTGAAGGATAGATTATCCCAACATTTTTACCACTCCAACAATTAAACCATGACTTTACTATGTATGCCTGCAATAAATTAAAATAATCACGACATTCACACCTCAAAAAGGCATTTCAATTCTAAACTACTGGTCAAGGAAAGAGCAATTTTCCAAGTACTGATGGAGAGAGAGAATAAATACAATCATCTTTAAAATTCTATAGATGGAACCCCTGTCAGAAACCCAGCTGTGTTTAGCATAGCTTTGGATTTTTGATGCATGCTCCCTTCATGCATGTGCACACAGACCCTTGGATCTGTGTAGTCATGTCAAATGGTATGTAGCATGAGCTTTGTTCTCGCTTGTGCAACATTTACTGCACAGAATGTAACTGCTGCAGGCCCCTGGCATTGAAACAAGTTGTAAAGAGTTGTGGTCTCTTGATGATGTTTAAAGAGGGAATCCAAGGTGGTGTCCATTCTTTTCTAATATTCTTTGACATGTTTTTTTTTGTGATTGGTCTCAACTTCTTTTGTTGCTTTCCCGCTGCTGAAATTTGTCAGGTACTTCCATTCCACAATCCTCTTTCCTTCAACTCCCCTTATCCCTTTTGATTGGTATGCATGTCAGAGGTTATGAGGAGAAGGCAAGAGAATGGGGTTAGGAGAGATAGATCAGCCATGATTGAATGGCGGAGTAGGCTTGATGGACCGAATGGCCTAATTCTACTCCTGTCACTTGATCTCATAATGCCCTGTTCCATGCTTCCTAGAGCTTCATCTCTACCCCCAGGGTTGCTGCAGACTCCTCTTGTATTTCATGTGGATCTGTCCACGCTTCAGAGGTTTTGTATTTCTCATAAAAAGCCAGGAAAAGTGTTTGGATATTATAAAAATATGCACATTGAGGAGAAATTCATTGTTCTTGGTGTGTTTCCAATTATCAAGTATAATAAATATTTACATTTAGGTTTTTTCCTCATTTGTTCTTACAGCTGTTGAGTGCAGTTAAGGGCGAGCTGGCTCTGAGGAAATGTGCAAAACTCATATAAATGAGTGGGAAGAATTGATGAAAGATCATTATGAAACATTTCATAAGCTGTTGGAAAATCCAAAATGGTCCATTGTTGAATTTATTATAAGAACATATGAATTTACTTGAGATGAAACATTGAGTGATGAACATTTCTTCAGCGTTTCATTATGAAAGATTACCATCTTCCTGGATTTTGGAACCAAGATATGTGCATGATGCAGCTTTGGAAATGTGTTTTATTGAATCTTGACTAGGGAGTGAATGAGTTTAAGTTTCATTAATATTGAAGATCAACTGGCAGTTTGCCACAATCTGTTCCTACGCATACTGCTGCAGTGGGTTCATTGAGTGCCATGTTAAGTTAGTGGGAGGATGTACAATTAAGAGACAGTTCATTTGGTCAAAATGTGAATATGCTTTAATAGTCTATGTAGGGAGGTGGAGAATGTTAACAATTTTGAAGGATGATAGATTTTAAGCAGCGTGGCTGTTAAAGAAAGGGTGGTATGAAATTCAATCTTAATGTTCTGTCTAAAATCTGAAATGTATTGCGTAGATTTACACGTTGTATGTATATTCAATATTGTTTAAGCGTAGAGTATACCTGCAAATCTTGTTCTCTAAAGATAGTTTTTGGTGAAGGGTGTTAATAGAAATGACAAGCTTGTACCTTCCTTCAATAGAATATAGAATAGTTTCTTTATTGTCATTGTAACATGAACCATGTACAACGAAATTGTAAAATGTCAGCCAGTCAGTGCACCATTCAAACATTTCTAAAAGCTAACGATACATACAAGGTAAAATATTTAAAAAGATAAACAACTAAAATAAATATCATAAAAATAGCACGCATAAACACCCAGCCCTACATCCTTCTGTCGATTTCATGTATGTATGTATCGCCCCTGCGTTCCTTGGCGGCTACATTTAGTGCCTTTATAGCAGTGGGGTAAAAACTGTTTTTAAGTCTGTTTGTCCTTGTCCTTGTAGATCTGTACCGTCTGCCTGACGGTAACAGTTCAAACAGGGAGTGTCCGGGGTGGGAAATGTCCTTTATAATACTCTGGGATTTTTTGATGCTTCAAGCAAGAGATGGGAGTGTTTAATTGTTATCTGTACTGAAAACACAACAATTAATTTCTTACTTGAGGCAGCATAACAGGTCTGTCAACACGGTGCTTATAGATAATATCATTAATAGAAAAAGTTAAATAAATTAAAAACCCTAAAATGAGTGCAAATAAGCCCAAAGTCCTCAGTGCAACCAAGGCAGTTTATAATTCATATTTTAGTTGGTGTTTGTAGTGTTCTAAAAATCTGATGGTTGTTGGTAAGAATTTGTTCTTGAACCAGGAGGTCACAGTTTACCAAACCTATACCTTCTTCAAGATGACAGGAGTGAAATGAAAGTGTGGCCAGAGCAGTGTGGGTCTTTGATGATGCTGACTGCCCTTTTGAAGCAGTGCCTCCTATAGATCCTTTGATGGTGGGGGTTGGTGAGTCCGCATTTAGAGTATTGTGTTCAGTTCTGCGCACCATGTTATAGGAAAAATATTGTCAAGCTTGAAAGGGTTCAGAGAAGATTTACGAGGATGTTGCCAGGACTAGAGGGTCTGAGCTATAGGGAGAGGTTGAGTTGACTGGGTCTCTATTCCTTGGAGCGCAGGAGGATGTGGGGTGATCTCACAGAGGTGTATAAAATCATGAGAGGAATAGATCGGGTAGATGCACAGAATCTCTGAAAGGGTGGTGGGTGTATGGAATAAGCTGCCAGAGGAGGTAGTGGAGGCTTGGACTATTCCAATATTTAAGAAACAGTTAGACAGGTACATGGATAGAACAAATTTGGAGGGATATGGAACAAGCATAGGCAGGTGGGACTAGTGTAGCTGGGACATGTTGGCCAGTGTGGGCAAGTTGGGTCAAAGGGCCTGTTTCCACACTATGTCACTCTATGAATCTATAACCATAGTTCAAAATTTGTTTTTGGCGATGTTGGGTTTTGGAGTTGAGCTTGATCCAGTTTTCACTCGGTATTAATGTATGTATACTTGCCAGCAAGTTTAACTAATAGTTGAAAACTCCTTCTTTCCCCTCACTTCCTTCACAACACACCCAACTCCTAAACAGCTAACCAGGATCCATGACAACAAATATCTTGAGACCAGATTTTCCTCAGTAATCCATTTAATCTGCCCTCCATATATTTATCATCTTGAAGTACTCATTGGAAATAAATCAGCACATTTAATACTTTAGTGCCAGGCTATCTTGTTGAAAGTAAGTATCTGGATTCATTTTACATTTGGTCAATCCTAAATACCATTGGACTCTAAAAAGAGAGAAGTAATAATAAAATGACATATATTTTTGCCATTGTTATATCTATTTGATTTCACTCCTCAGATGAGACTGATGTAGGCCTGACGTGGCAAGCCCTTACGAACACTGTGCCATAGTAATACCACCCCTTATTGATTTCTCAATCATTATTCAAATAGTTATTGGTGACATATGTACAGTTTCTTCAGCCCACGCTGTATTTTCTTAAGGGTATGCCTGTTAATGGTATTTACCTTGCAATTATTTAATTTTTGAGTTTATGTGCTTGGAGTTTGTCAAATTAGCAAGTCTTGGGCACACTGAATAATGTTCCCACTTGTAAGGGGATGGTCAAGGGGAAACACAACAGATGGTTGTAATCTTGAATTTCTTAAAGCAGTTGTGATGGATTATTATTTTAAAACATTTAATGTAGACTGGTCAGGCTTTCATGTCATAAAGCAGATTTATCTCAGGCATCCAGTAAGAGCACAATTGATTTAATTAGCATCTGCCATGCATATATCACACTTATGAGGTGCAGGTGCTTTGCTTAATGAGGGAGATACTTTACAGGTTTTGACAGCTCTGGGGGCTTGGATCATTGTTTCATGCTGAATGAATATATTAAAATAAAAGTGAACTTTAAAAAAATATTCCCTTTTTAAGATGTATTTCTCTAACTCGGTTTCATTTGTGTTTGTTGCTGATCTTTCAGATGACAACCTCTGTGAGGGAATGCAAAGTGATATGCCTTTGTTATATTCTACTTGCATTGCAGCCATGAGATTCCCACTGCATGCAGGTGTAATTTGTGTGTGATGCATTCGACAAACTGCTGGTTCAAACTGGAGGAAACTGGCTTTAAAGTAAATGTAAACTTCCAATGAGATTGAAATTGAAAGCTTGTAATTTAGCTTTCTCTACGGGGTAGTGGATAGGTTGAATCTTTTTCTTTCAGTGCTCCCAAAAAAAATCAATATAGAGTTAAGTGGCTCATTCAAAAATGATCTGGTGAAATATCTAGTGCTTGTGATGAGAGAGGGGTTTAGAAATTATTGTTAATTAAAGTTAGTAATAGACTGAGCTGATGGAGTAAAAAACAGTGATATTTGTGACTGCATATCTGTGGAAAGGGGTACATTTTGTGGCTTGAATTGTGCATTCACGCTGAAGGTTTTTTTTTGGAGTAGACACTATGAAAGGAATAGTATTTCTCCTTCCCTGCCTATGTTTATTATAGTCATACAGCATAGAAGCAGGCCCTTTGACTCACCGAGTCTTCACCAACCATGAGGCACCCATATACACCAGGCCTATGCTAATTCAATTTTAAATGCTTCACATTCACACCATTACCCCCTCCCCCTAGTTGTAGAGTAAGAGATTCTTTTGACTTTTTCCTCCTTTTAATTTCAGAGAACTTAAAAAAGATTAATTCACTTTGCATTTATAGTTAACCAGATCTCTACTACAAAGCATTACATCCTCTCTCCCCATCATTCCTAAGCCCACTTTTTGATGATGTCTTCAAATAAATTGGATACATATCTTGTTCCTTGAATCTAAACCTCTGCCCCAGGTTTATCTCCAGGTTTTTTTAATTTGAAACTCTTTCATTCCCATTGGACTAATTATTTCATCATATCCGTATGTGGGTTTGAGGTAACGAATGAATTACATACCTTTATACATTATCAAAATTCAAAACAGTTTTTGAACATCAAATTAGTAACAGGTGGCCCAAAGACCACCTGTTACAATGACTTTGAAATTATGATATCTGGTTCTGGAAGTTATTAGATTGATGAGCATTGTAGAAGAAAATGGGAGACTGATTCATTAAAACAGACATTTTTTCCAATGATTTGCTGTCCAAGGCTGGGAAACTACTATCCAGTGACTTTGATCATCTCTCTGCCATCATGAAGTGTTTCAAGAGGCTACGTCATGGCTCACTAACTTCAGCCTCCAGGAGAGTGTTTCTCCACTGCAATTTGCGGACTGTCATAACAAATCCACAAATTCACAGCAGCCAACAACATCTCCCTCAGTCTTCACTCAACTGTGGAACATCTCAATAACAAAGATATTTATGTCATAGAAACATAGAAACATAGAAAATAGGTGCAGAAGTAGGCCATTTCGTCCCTTCGAGCCTGCACCGCCATTCAATATGATCATGGCTAATCATCCAACTCAGGATCCTGTACCTGCCTTCTCTCCATACCCCCTGATCCCTTTAGCCACAAGGGCCACATCTAACTCCCTCTTAAATATAGCCAATGAACTGGCCTCAACTACCTTCTGTGGCAGAGAATTCCACAGATTCACCACTCTCTCTGTGAAAAATGTTTTCCTCATCTCGGTCCTAAAAGATTTCCCCCTTATCCTTAAACTGTGACCCCTTGTTCTGGACTTCCCCAACATCGGGAACAATCTTCCTGCATCTAGCCTGTCCAACCCCTTAAGAATTTTGTAAGTTTCTATAAGATCCCCCCTCAATCTTCTAAATTCTAGTGAGTACAAGCCAAGTCTATCCAGTCTTTCTTCATATGAAAGTCCTGACATCCCAGGAATCAGTCTGGTGAACCTTCTCTGTACTCCCTCTATGGCAAGAATGTCTTTCCTCAGATTAGGAGACCAAAACTGCACGCAATACTTCAGGTGTGGTCTCACCAAGACCCTGTACAACTGCAGTAGAACCTCCCTGCTCCTATACTCAAATCCTTAGAACCTCCCTGCTCCTATACTCAAATCCATGTCAAACTCGTGGTTATTGAATTAGCCTTCAACAACATAATCCCAACCAATCTCATCTCCAAACCCCTGGACAAAGAAGTCAACACCCCCCTCTGCAACTGGATCCTTGACTTCCTGACCCATGGACCACAATCGATGTGAGAATGGCGACAAAACATCCGGTGCCCCCGCAAGGGTGCATCTCAATTCTTTACTAGGTTCAGCCCTATGCACGACTGTGTGACTAAATTCTGCTGTAACTCCTTATACAAGTTTGCAGATGACCACCATAAATGGGCCGGTTCTCAAAAAACGACTAGACTGAGTACTGGAAAATGCAATTTAGCTAATATTCAATGTACTTCTCCTGAGCTGTCTAAGCAATTACAGCCTCATCAATACACTCTTGATCACCAGTGAGGTGATGGAAGGGGTTGTTGACAGTGCTATCTCACTCTGCTCACTCTTCAATGATTTAGCTGTGCACATTCGGGTTCCACCAGGAGCACTGCTCCAGAAATCATTCAAGCTGTGGCTCGAACTTGAACGAAGGAGTTGTATTCTAGATGTACGGTGAGAATGTTTGCCCTTGACTTCAATGCAGAATTTGATATGTAGCCTCAAGGACCCTCGTAAAATGAGTAGATATTTAAGAATAGTTTAAGCCATAGTTTAAGAATAAGTGGTAAGCCATTTAGAACAGAGATGAGGAAAAACTTTTTCACACAGAGAGTTGTGAGTGTGTGGAACTCTCTGCCTCAGAGGGCGGTGGAGGCTGGGTTGCTTTCAAGAGAGAGTTAAGGGCCTGTCCCACTTTGCGATTTTTTTTCGGCGATTCAAGCATCAGTGACTGACGCCCGTAAAACCGTCAATTTGTACGACATACACGCTGACTTACGCTGTCCTGCAGGTGACGCCCGGTTAGGGTCAGGGTTAGGGTTAGGGTTAGGGACCACAGGTGGGCTGTAAAATATTCTTCCTTCAATGCTTGGATTTTAAACGTTAATATATTAAATCTAATACAATAAAATCTATTGTGCAAATGAAAAGATGTCTGAGTAATTCAGTTTTATTTACAGATGTATTGGTCAGCTTCCAGATCCAATCACCGTATCTAACTTTTCACAGGGGTAGATACAGTGAGTGTAGACTGAACTCCCCTCTCCCCTCCATCCCCCTCTTCCCCCCCCTCCCACCACCATCCCTCCTTCTCCACTCCCCTCTACCCTTCTCCCCTCCCCTCTCTCCCCCCGCTTCTTGCCTTCCCCCCTCTTCCTCCCTTCTCCCCGCTCCACTCTCCTCCCCTTTCTCCACTCTCCCCTCACACCCCCTTCTCACCCTCTCCCTCCCTTCTCCCAGTCTCCAACCCCCCCACCCCACTTTCCCCGACGCCCCCCCCCCCCATTTGTGGACCCAGCCTGTGACAGCTAGATCCCACTAATAGTACTGCACAATGACCACATCATCTGTTTTTGTAACATTGCCTATGGGATAATGCAGACTTTGGGAACAACACCCCGCCCCTCCCCCACCCGCCCCCTCACCTTGCTTCAAAATGGGTGGTGGGTATTTAGACAGTGGCCGGAGCAGGTGGGTGGCACTGATACATTGACAACATTGCCTGTACCCAGTTGAAAAGCCCGCAGCCTCTGGGGGTTTGGAGAGACCATTGGAAGAGAGATCTGCCTCTGGGACAACTCGTGTAGTTCCCATGAGGAGCAGGCAGAACATTGGGGGTTCGAGTCCAACCTTTGGGGCCGCTGTGTCACATTTAGTTCAGAGATACAGTGCCCTTCGGCCCAACGAGTCCGCACCGACCAGCGATCCCCCGCACAATATCCCACACACGCTAGGGACAATTTATACTTATACCAAGCCTATCAACCTACAAACTTGTGCGCCTTTGGAGTGCGGGAGGAAACCCTAGCCCTAACCCTAGCCTAACCTTAACCCTAACCCTAGCCCTAACCCTAATCCTAACCGGGCGTCACCCGCAAGATAGCATACGTCAGCGTGTGACAGGGCACACAACATGATGAGGCGCCCAGATGTTGCCTGAAGATTTTGAACGTTCGGAAATCTAGGGGCGTCTGGGAGACACCGCGTGTCACTACATGCGTCACCCCACGTCACGCCGCGACAACCTCTTTTCAGGCTGTCACTGAAAATGTCGCCTAAGTAGGACAGGCCCTTTAGTTAGAGCTCTTATGGATAGCGGAGTTAAGGGATATGGAGAGAAGGCAGGAACGGGGTACTGATTGTGGATGATCAGCCATGATCACACTGAATGGCAGTGCTGGCTCAAAGGGCCGAATGGCCTACTGCACCTATTGTCTATTATACATGGCACAAATGAACTGGATTTTGGTTGTTCAAGACCATCACTCCAGCTGCAGATGTCCCTCTGGCCATCATTCTAAGTCTAATCTTCTTCCAGAGTGTCAGTGACCTTTCCTCCATCAAAAGGTGGGAGTTGGGGACATGTATTCAGAATTGAAAAGTGTGTCGCCTTCGATCCAGATTTCTCACATTGCAGCAATGCCAGTGCTTACCAGATTGGTACTTAAATCAGATTTACATTGGAGTTCTGTGTGAGATTCAAATTTTTACTTTTTCATTAATTTGATAGAAAATGTGATTGAGTAACCTTAAAATGTTGGGGCTACTCATTCAGGATTGAATCATGGGAGTAATAAGAGTTAACAATTAACACACTACAACTGTGGGTTAAAATTTGTCAGGCTTGAAGATGTAAATGAAAATACAATATCTATAATTTTCTTTAAGTGACGGTAATTCTGATTACCAGAGCACTAAAGGCTAACCCATGTTGTTTCGAGGGGAAATTTCAATGCCACGATGAAAGCTTAATTTAAAGAAGCAACATGTCATACTTGGCAACCGGGAGTTGGTTATGATTGTACTCCACTCACCATAACCACTCATTAGAAATTAGTTTGAGCTTAATCAGATAAGAACACAGTTAATGCTTCAATTTTCAGAATGCTTTGAGTAGTGCATTGCTTTACGTTCACACAAAGAGACCTGAACAAGGAATGCTGGAATCTTGAGCAAAACATAGAGTGCTGGAGTAACTCAGCGGGTACGCTTTCATCTCTGAGGAAGGATCCTGACCTGAAACATTGCCTATCTATGGCCCCTAGGAACTGAACTATGTATTGGCCAAGCTTTTCGACTGGCCACAGTACTTATTAAAAATCAGTGTGTAAGTCAGTTGTAATGGACCAATTAATATAACAGTGAACTGATGGAGCATGGAGGATATTAAAAAAGGTGTAAATGGTGACCAAGAAGGAAATATGTAGTCATGAGGAAATTGATGAGAGGGCAGGAGCAGTAGTTTGCTGAGAGATTTATAGGAGGTAGGCTTTTGAGTGGAGGAAGAAATGTTGTGGCATGTGTTCCGAGGTAATGAGTAATTATAAGAATTAATGGATCACAAAGTGAGCTGCTGGAAGAACTTGGTGGGTTAGGCAGCATCCATGGAGAAAATAATCAGTTATGGTTTTGGGTCGTGGTCCTTCAACTGGACTGAGAGAGTAGAGGGAAATGGTCAGGATAAAATAGTGAAAGGGAGGGGAAGGGCAAGCAAGAACTGTCAAACAATACGTTGATCCAGGTGAGGAAGGGTTGATGGGCAGATGGATTCAGCTGAGAGAGAGAATGGTGAAGATGGTGACAAGCTGGATAGTGAAGTGGAGACAACAAAGGGAATGGAATTTGATATGAAAGGAAGAGTGGAACTAATAAGTGGAGGATGGTGAGCAGATGGGGAATGTGGGAGAAGGACAGAGAGGACCCAAGTGGGAGAAATGTGTTAGTGACGAGCAGACGGTGTAAGTAGAGGAGGCGAAAGAAACTGGGGGTTGGGTTGTTGCAAAGAAATGTGTGTGTGTGTGTGTGTGTGTGTGTGATGAGTGTGAGTAATGGGTGTGTGTCGTGGGTGGGTGGGTGTGTGTGTGTCGTGGGTGGGTGTGTGTCGTGGGTGGGTGGGTGTCGTGGGTGGGTGGGTGTCGTGGGTGGGTGGGTGTCGTGGGTGGGTGTGTGTCGTGGGTGGGTGGGTGTCGTGGGTGGGGGTGTGTCGTGGGTGGGGGTGTGTCGTGGGTGGGGGTGTGTCGTGGGTGGGGGTGTGTCGTGGGTGGGTGTGTGTCGTGGGTGGGTGTGTGTCGTGGGTGGGTGTGTTGGGACCCGAGTAGATTATAAGGAGAAAGAGAGTGAGCGATTACCTGAAATTGGAGATTCCCATGTTCATGCTTATTGGGTTGTAGATCTGGCAGAATATAAGGTCCTGTTCTTCCAGTTCGCATTTGGCCTTACCCTGGAAGTGGAGATGGCTAAGGACAGACAAGTTGGTGTGGGAATTAAAGGGGAGTTAAAATGGCTTCCGAAGGGAGATCCAGAGTGCCATTGTGGACAGAGTGCATGTGGTCATAAAATCAATTACCTAATCTGCTGATGTAAAGGGGGTCACATCGAGAGCACTGTGTACAATAGATGAGGTAGGCAGAGAACTTGCAAAACTAAGGAGATAGAATGAGAGCAATGAAGAGGCTCTGCTTTTATCTAGAATCTGTCAACCCTCTGACCAAAAATGGTGTGTAGCCAATGTATAAACTTATAAAGTGGAGTTGTGATGTGAATTGACAAGTGAAAGAAAAAATGTGTGTCACCGTGGATGGATACTGTGTGAGGAAAGTGGAAATGTGGACAATTGAGAAGAAGACATCATCACAAAACTTGTTCAAAAGGAACCAACTTACTAATGTTTGCTACTGAATGTTGGGCAGTAACTATTTGGGTAATGCTTCATCTGTTGAAAATGTAAATGGTAGTTTGTTTCAACATTTTTTATCAAATGGATAATAACGTATCGAAATGATTAAAACAGATCAAAATGTGTTGCATTCTGAAGAAGCAACTACTTATGATCGTTCCGATGAAATATCCTTGATTGAAACATTGTATTTTTCTCATTCAAATGCTGCCTGATCTTCTTAGTCTTTGGCATATTCAATTTCAGATTTCTAATACCTTCAGCTTTTGCATTTAAACTACCTTTCATTCAGTCTAGGACAAGGCAGGAAAACGTATCATCCATATACACTGTTTGAAGTGCAAATTTTTCTGTGCCACATCTGTTCTTGAGCTTTGAGCCTGAGATGCATGATTGTTTTAAAAAAAATATTTGAAAGCTATTGATAGTTGTGTTTTTAGGCATTTTTGTGGTATGTTTCCGTCCACCACCCACATTCCCTTCATCTTGAGCCAACAATATCTTCTGGGATTGAAATTTATCTCTATAGAGATGTCGGTGTGAGCATAAACTGGGGTATAACTGGTGCGAATATTTTTTTTAGAAAATACTATTCACAGAAGAAGTTGTTATTCTTTTCAGGTGGGACATTCTGGTGATGTAGTAGAATTCAAATTGCAATTTATCAAAATGATTTATGTGCAAGAGAGATTTATTCAGAGACAGATTGTTGAAAGCATTGCATTTAATATTGTTTAAAACTTTTCCTTCTGCAATCAGTCGAAGCAAATCAAATCAAATAATCAGATCCTTTTTGTTTGTTACGTTGCACAGACCTTTTTCCAAATGTACTCTGGCACTATTCTCCAATTCTTTCCCCGCTTAGGATCAATTACTGCATCAAGGCTGCCTCCTGCATTCACGTAGAACTTGTTGATTTCTTCACCTTTCCTATTAATTTCCACCCTGCCCACAAATTCGCTTGGACCATCAATTATGCTTTTATGCCCTGCTCATTTTTGTCAGGGTGCATTTTTCTTGCAACTTACTGTGAAATTATTTTATGATCTATTTTATATGGTTTAATAAAGATCGCTCGTGGCGCCGCATTGATGGCAGCCTCTGCCTACAGTCTGTCTGTTTTTCTGTCTTTTTTAAAATTTTTAGTCAGTTTTAAAAGTTTGTTTTGGAGATTTCTTTAGCTTTTCTACGTGGGGGAGGGGGGGTAGGGTAAGGGGGAAACCGTTTCCCAGTCACTTCCTGGCGAGGACGCGACTATTCTCCGAGTTGCGTCCTCGCCCCCCTCCTCGCGGCCTACCACCTGGATTGGAGCGGCCTTTCCTGCCGGGGACCCGGACCAGAGCTTCAGCAGCGGCGGTGCAGCGCTGGATACATCGAGGAGTGGGCGATTGCTTACCTGGATCGCCGTTTGAGGCTCCAGAGTGTTGGGCCTGCTGCTTCAACATCGGAGCTGTGGTTCGTAGAGCTTCCAGCGCGGGCGGCGCTGACCAACATCGCGGAGTCATGGGATCCCTTTGCCGAGGGCCGCCAGCGTTGAATCGCCCCCCAGCGCGGCCTGTGGACTTCAGGAACCGCGGACTCCGATAGGAGGTGGCAGATTCGGATGTCCAGGCCGCTGAGGATGTCCTCCAGTCCCGACGCCATGGGCATAACGAGCCTAAAGAAGGAGCTTGTGCACCCAACCCTGAAAAGAACTACATATCCCAAAGATATGTGGGCTTGTAGGTTAATTGGCTTCTATAAATTGCCCTTATGGTGTAGGGAGTGGATACTAAAGTGAGATAACATTGAACTAGTATAAATGGGAGATCTATGGTCGGCATGCACTTGCTGGGCCAAAAACCTATTTCCATGCCTTATCTCTAAACTAAACGCCCTTGTGCTGGTGAGTCACTGAGGAGAATGAGGTGCAATGCTGTGAAAGATGAGGATCCAGTTGCACAGGGATAACCAGAGACTATTTCCCTTATTTCTAAGAGTTAGATATAGCTCTTAGGGCTAACAGAATCAAGGAATATAGGAGAAAGCAGGAACGGGGTACTGATTTTGGATGATCAGCCATCATCGTATTGAATGGCGGTGCTAGCTCGAAGGGCTGAATTACCTACTCCTGCACCTATTTTCTATGATTCTATTTGACGAAGGGATAGGAAGGGAGCTTTGGGGCCCGTGTAGGTACGTTGATGTTCCCTACCTTCGAGGCAACATGAAAAGCATTAAGCATGTTGAGGAGAGATTGTTGTTGGTTGGGCTGCTCAGCTTCACCTCATAGGAGGTGATGGTGTGTAAGCCCTGCCACTGTTGCTGACCATTTGTCTGAGCCTCCCGTTTAGCCCAGAAGTGTCTCTTTGCATTCTCAATAGCCTTCTGGAGGTCATACCTGAACTACCACAAGAGAGAAGTCTTTTAGAGCGGGGTCAGAACACAAATTAAACTGCTGATGTAATTTGAGGCTGAGAAAGGGTGTGGGGAATGTAAACTAAAGCAGATGTTTTTATGCTTTGAAGGTTTACCAGAAGAGTACAAACGTCTCCACTTAAATAGCATTTCTTCTGAACCTTTTCTAAAATATAACTTTTCTACATTTAGATCAAATTGTTACTGAGAAACAAAATTAAGTTTGCAGTTTTAATTTCTTTCAAATATAATACCTGATATAAACTATTCTTACAGTATTGGAACTGGGTGAATTTGTACAAAAATAAGCAGGAGAAAATGAGTGATGTTTGCTTTTTTTTTTGTCTTAATACAATTAGTTTAGTTTACAGATATAGCACAGAAACAGGGTCTTCAGCCCACTGAGTCCGCACCGACCAGCGATCCCCACGCATTAACACTATCCTTCACACTCTAGGAACAATTTACATTTATACCAAGCCAATTAACCTACAAACCTATATGTCTTTGGAGTATGGGAGGAAACTGAAGATCTCGGAGAAAACTCACACGGTCACGGGGAGAACGTACAAACTGTGTACAGACAGCACCCGTAGTCAGGATCGAACCTGGGTCTATGGTGCTGCAAGCGCTGCAGGGCAGCAACTACCGCTGCGCCACTGTGCCGCCTGATACTAATAAAATTTTCTCCAATAAATGGGCATAAAGTTTGACCTGTCATTTCACAGAATATCTCCTCATTCATAAAAACACCAACTATCACCAACTTCTATTTGAGCTCTTCGGCAACAGAAACAAACATCTACATCGTTTTTCCTCCATAGATTATCTTGGTTTTATTTGCAATACATACTTTATTAATATATACTGTAAATACAATTGATACACTCCTCTCTCTACATTAATTGTACCATCAATTCAATATATTCTCTCAGCATCACTCCTGTTTCCTCAAACAGTAATCCCTCTCTGTGATTCGTGCTGCTTTCCGGCTCCATAACCGTGTTTTAACCCGTACTTGCTATCCCCCTCTTGTGAATTGACGGGCAGTTAGGCCGGGCTCAGCTGCTCGATGTCCAGTGTTGTCAGGACCCTGGTCGGTGATCATCACCCACTAAGCCTTTGTGGCGGCCACATTGAACTTCAGTGCATCCGTCAGTGCGCCCCCTGGCATGCTGGAATGTGAAGCAAATGTCTGCATGTGCTTGCTGACATCTCCTTACACTGAACAACCAACAGGTTTCAGGCAGAGCAAAATGTGTATTTCAGCATGTTGGTGATCTTCCAGCATCAAGTAATGTTGGTCTTGATACGTGCCCCTGGTTACACCCTGTAACTCCGAGAAACTGAAAATACAAACGATGCAGTTATAGAAAATATGAAATGAAAGCAGAAAAGGCTAGAGAAACTCAGTGGGTCAGGCAGCATCTTGACAAAGAGAAAAAGGTTAACATGTCAGGTGTGTGATCCTTCTTTAGAACTGGGAAAGACAGATGCAAGTTTGCAAGGTTCTATTTCTTTTTTTTCTATCATGTTTTAATTTTTTTGTTCCACATTACAATGTCCTCTGATATGCAACTGATTGAGGCAAACCTCAACAAAAACCTCTGCTACAGCAAAATACAAAGTGTTTGAGGAACTCAGCGGGTCAGTTAGCATCAGCTGTATTTTCACACGGACCGCTGCCAGTTTTCTCAACTTCCATAGCCGCTCTGCATAAGTGGGGGAGAGAGAGAGAGAGGAGAGAAAGAGAGAAGGGGAGAGAGAGAGAGAGAGAAAAGAGGGGAGAGAAAGAGAGAAGGGAGAGAGAGCGGAGGGGGAGAAAGAGGAGGGGGAGAGAGAGAGAAGAGGGGAGAGAAAGAGAGGAGAGAGAGGGGGGAGAGAGAAGAGGGGAGGGGGAGAGAGAGGGGGAGGGAGAAGGTGAGAGAGAGAAAAGGGGAGAGAGAAGGGGGAGACGGGAGCGTGGGGGTCATTTTTCCACACAAGCCATAGGTGACTAGGCAATCTGAACCCAAGCACTAAGTTGTAAGCAGCAGAAGGTGCGCATCCCTCGGGACAGCCTCCACTCTCCCACGGCCACCCTCCGCGGGCTGTGGGTCGGGTGGAGCGGAGGTGTGGGGCAATGTTCATCCCTCCACAGTGATGTGATGGACCAATCACTGACAAGTCCCGCCCCCCGGCAACATCATGTCCGTTATTGGACTTTTCTGTTGAGCGGCAGTCTGTTCGTTGGCTTGTTGGCGACGCCGCCTTTCGGGTAGGTAGCGTTTTGACAGAGTATTTTTTTTGGTGTGTCAAAATGTAGTTTCGGTGTCTCTCAGTATGTCTTGTGTAGGGGATGGTGGGGGGGGGGGGGGGGAAAGGGGGAAACTGCTTTTTGGTTGCCTCCTCAGCGGAGAGGCGACATTTTCCATGTTGCCTCCCTCAGCGGGCACAGCATGGACTTTTCCATCACGGAGCGGGCGAACTCTTGCCGGGGGTCGCCAGGAATGGATGCTCCGATCGCTGGCCTGGTGACTTTGGCATCATGGGGCTGTGGTCTGCAGAGCTTCCAGCCGCGGGCGTGGAGTGGACTTACCTTCTGGAGTCTGGGATCCCTTGCCGGGGATCGCCGGAGAAGAGCTCCGACCGCCGGCCTGCGGCCTATAACATCCTGAAGCCGCGGTCTTCGGTAGGAAAGTGCCGTCGGGATTCGGGCACTCCAAGTCGCGGAGGATGTTTGACCCGACATCGGAGTTTGGATCATCCCGACGAGAAGGCCTGTACATCCAGCCGTCCGTAGCGGCGACTACGGATGGTTTATGGCCCCGACCACGGATGAACAAGGGAGGAGGACTGACTGAACTTTGTTGCCTTCCATCACAGTGAAGAATGCTGTGGGGGATGTTTGTGTTAAATTCTATTGTGTATTATGTGGGGGGTTTTTTAAGTGTATTGCTGCTGGCAAATTTATTTCACTGCACCCTCTGGGTGCATGTGATGTATAAATTTGGCTTGACTTTGACTTTGAATTGTATCCAGTAAAAATGTTTGCATTCATGGGCGGCCGATGTATTAGGCTGAGCAACATGATCTTGTTCCTGGTTCTAACATTAGCTTACTGATTATTAAGTAAAGGTAGAGAGAGTAAAGGGCCTGTCCCACTTTCCCGAGTCCTCTGCCGAGTTGAAAGGACCTTAAAAAAAATCAATATTTTTGTGATCTACGAACTCCTCCTCCCAACTATCTTTTTACTCGTGGACTTTTTTGTCATGCTGAAAAAAACGTCCCGATTTACCTGATGCCCCGAGTACCTACGGCTGGCATAAGAAGCCGCTAAGATATATCTATGGACTCGCTACGGACTCCTACGGACTCGCTACGGACATTCTCCGAGTTTGAATCAAGGGAAAAACTCGGGAGAATTCGTGAGTAACTCGGGAAAGTGGGACAGGTCCTTAACACAAACTAATGATTGAAGAATTCAGAAGCTTTGCTTTTAGTAAAAATATATCTTTTGAGGGATTTACCATTGTTGGGACTGAATTCTAAAAATTTTGTGTGTAAAAATGCAACAGCATTTAATCTAAAAAGTATTGGCATGTTGTAATCATGAGCTGCATGTTGACATAATATGTTTGCAGAAAATAAATACGATTCTCACACCCATAAATATCTATGGTGTTTGTGAATGGTGGATTCCTTCAGAGCAGGATTTGCCCAAAGGGTCAAGATTTGCTTTAATGAAACAGTCTCTGGTGTACACGGTGAATAAATTCAGCACTGTGTGTGTAACTCTGCTGCAGCAGAATGGATACAAAGCCTTCTTCTTTCAAAGTAAATAACTCGTTTTTAACCAGTGTTCCTAACATCTGTGATCCCAGCTTGACACTCTGGTGATTACCTCTCATCACTTTGTCCAATTGGCCATCAGAGACGCACGATACCCATATCCATTCCACTACCGTCACTCAAAAGCAAATTTATCCCACTCCACTGAAGCAAATATTAATTCCCATTAGGAAGTGCCATGATAAGAGATTCCCTCATTGAAAATTGTAGAAGCAGGTATACATTTCTATTATCACTTTGGATGTGCAGTGCATGTTGTATGTGGTTATGTGTTTACAGTTATGCAACAGAAACCTTGTGCACACAATGCATTGAATGTCCAGTATATTGCTCTGCCACAGTTTCAGACAACTGGCCTAGGCCCCCTGCATTGTTATTTCACCATGCATTTTACACATTTATTTCTAGGCCTATCTGTCATTCAGTACTATGGGGGGTCCCCTCCTCCCCCTGATCAATACATGGATAGAATTCCCTTACATTCCCTTAGTCCTTACATTTCAACCCCGCCAGCCTTCGCATTCAACACATCATTCTCCAATGTTTCTGCCATACGAAATGTGATCCCACCACCAACCATCTAGCCTTTGTCCATCCATCTGCTAATCAAATTCCCCCTTGAATGGTGTCTTACTTAATTTTATAAGCAATAAATGAAATTATTTGTTAAAAGATTGGATAAGATCCCGATATTGTGTGGAAGTGATACAAGTATGTCAGTTGGAAACTGAAGACATTGTACTTTTTAGAATTTTGGTGATTTTTTCATTGTGGGTTATTCTGCAGGTAATGTCAGTTTTATTCTCCTACATTGTGTTAGTATTAAGCAGTGTCCCCACAGTGCAGTTGCGATACAATATGCCTGAAATGTAGATGTTATTTTCTGGTCACTTAGTTCAAGGCCACTCGTTCAAGGGTATTAAACAAGGGTGACTCGGGAATCCTGCAAACCTTTGATGAAACACAGGTTTCCAGCTGCACTTCTACAAATGGAAAGCTTCTCATTTCAGACCTGTTGACAGTTGGCAACCAGAGTTGAAGCGCAGGGAAGATAAACTGGGAGCAATAGTTTTATTAAATGATTTAAATGATTATTAACTTACTTCACCACAGAATATTTTAATAACTTCTCACACTGAAGGGCTGTCCCACTGCGGTGACCTAATTGGCGAATTTAGAAGAGTTTGCCCTCGACTCATACTCGCAGCATGGTCGACATGAGGTCCTAGGAGGACTTTGTAACTCTCCTTCATGCTCGAGTGTAGTCCCCGCGTACTCGAGGCCTCAGCTAGGTCGCACCGTATTTTTCAACATGCTGAAAAATGCCAGCGAGTAAAAAAAGGTCGCCATGGAAAAAACAGATATTTTTTTTACTCGTAGGTTTAGTCGAAGTAGGTCGTAGTAGGTCAGCATGTTATTCGTAGGTAATCGAGGATAGTCGAAGGTAGTCGTAGATAGTCGTCAACATAGTCGAAGGGAGGTCGAAGGAGATCGAAGGAGGTCGTCTTCACTCTCGACTATTCGGTGGTCCAATTTTCCCGAAGCTGGTCGAAGCTAGTCTTCAACATAGTCGAAGGAGGTCGAAGGAGGTCTGAAACATGACACTTTTTCAAACTCTCCTAAACTCTTCTAAACTCGCCAATTAGGTCGCCGCAGTGGGACAGCCCCTTGACTTTTACCAGAGACCAATGAAATATTACTCAACTCAATGCTGTTAATATTCTAGAGACTGCAAAATCTGTCTGTGGGGATTCAGACATATGGATCATCAATGGCTGAGGCCACAAGTGAAGGGGATGTTTTAACTTCTTCTTCCACAGAAGGCTGTGGTGGCCAATTCACTGGATCTTTTCAAGAGAGAGCTAGATATAGCTCTTGGGGCTAAAGGAATCAAGGGATATGGGGACAAAGCTGGAACAGGGTCCTGACTTGGATGATCAGCCATGATCATATTGAAAGGAGGTGCTGGTTCGGGGCCGAATGGCCGAATACTACCCCACCTCCCTCCTCCCCATTTCCCGCATCCTCCTCCCCTCACTCCCATTCCCTGCTCCAACACCTACCCAGGTAGTAGAGTAGAGCCAGGACCTGGAACTCTGCCTGGTTCTCGTTCTCGGCCTGGCTCTGGCTGTAGGCGGCCGAAGCACTCACGGACGTGGGCCTCGACGGAACCGGACTCGCTGTGCTGGGGGCGGGGTGAGGGTGGCGGGCGGCCGAGCCAGAGTTGCCCGCAAAGCAGGAAGCGGAGGCTGTGCTGCAGAATGGTGGCGGCCGGGCGGCCCCCGAGGCACTGGTACATCTTGACCTAGGCCCCGGGCTTGGGCTAGACTCCAGCCCTCAGCTCGGCCTCCGCCTGGGATCCAGTCCAGGCGCTGACTTCATCTCCGGGCTTGTCCCTGATGCCGAACCCAGGTTCGTCCTTGGTTCCAGACCCAGTCCCCGGGCTCGGCCCGCGGCACCACCACCCCCCCCCCCCCCACCAGGTACAGCGCAGCCGCAGCTCCTCGGGCACGGCGCCACTCCTTCACCATGGGGGCGGGACTGCTGCTTGGGACGGAGCTGCTTGGGGCGGGGCTGTTTTGGGTCTCACCGAACATGCGATTGGAAACCTCCGCCTCGATGGCGCAGGAAGGGGCGGACTATCCCGGAGAGTGACAGGGAAAGAGACTAATCCGCATGGCGCCAACCGGCAGGAGAAGAGATCGATCTGCGCACGTGCGGTTTTTAAGATTTTTAAACCTCGCTAACTTTTACGACATTCAACCGATCGGAATGAAACTTGGTGGACTCGCAGCATAGGAGAACGGTGAGTGAACTGGTGAAAAATCATAGCGTTATCGCAAACCGTTATTGCGCAAATAGAAAGACCGCCAAACCGGAAGATAACAAGATCAGTTTTAGTTATGTATAGAAGATACAATTATAAAGATGAAATTTGAATTAAGTTATTGCAAATACTTTTATCCATTCCCTTTGATTTGGCTATGGTCTGCTTGACATTGTTGCATTTCTGATAATGGTGATAATGAATAAGCCACTTTTCTGGTTGTTGTACTTCCGTGGTGATTTATTGAAACATTTGAACTGTGTTGGTGCAGGGTGGGTGCATTATCATATTAGGTATGTGGATAGAGGAAATCTTTGTAGTTGAAGGAACTGCTGATTATGATCAGATCACAAAGTGCAACAAAGCAAAGTATCTCTGCTGTATTTAGAACGTTGTGCAATCTGTGTGATGATTCTTGAACAATAGTTATCCGTACCAATGAACTAGTTATGCAATACTTCACTAAAGAGCCTTTGTACCATGGTCTACTGTGTTGATATATATGTATGTTCATGGAGCTTCTTTTTATTCTATAAATGGGCATGCTCAATTGTATTACTGGTCCAGCACTCTTTCAGAATCAGCCACATGCCACAGAGAGCTGTGTGCTTTGGAAAAAAATAACTTGACATCTACCAGTGAATGATTGTATATTACAACACTTACATTAATCTATTAGTATTTCTGGTGAGGCATTATTTGTGCATTACTGTAAATGGATTGCTGACATTTTAAGTCATTTTCAACATTGCCATGTTTATCTTTATAATGTAAATGGAAAATGTGGCAGACACCTACGTCATGTTATCCAGCAACTTGATCTAATAATCCAGAACTCGTTCAGTGGGTGTGTAAACTGCAATATGTGATGTCCATAAATATCTCACTGTAAAATATAGGAAATAACAGCAATCGCGGAACAATCCATTAATTAATTTGTCCTTCATAGTTCAATAGACAATAGACAATAGGTGCAGGAGTAAGCCATTCAAGCCAGCATCGCCATTCAATGTGATCATGGCTGATCATCCCCAATCAGTACCCCGTTCCTACCTTCTCCCCATATCCCCCTGACTGCTATTTTGAAGAGCCCTATCTAGCTCTATCTTGAAAGTATCCAGAGAAGCTGCCTCCACAGCCCTCTGAGGCAGAGAATTCCACACACTCACAACTCTCTGTGTGAAAAAGTGTTTCCTCATCTCCGTTCTAAATGGCTTATCCCTTATTCTTAAACTGTGGCCCCTGGTTCTGGACTCACAACATAGGGAAAATGTTTCCTGCCTATAGCGTGTCCAAACCCTTAATAATCTTATATGTCTCAGTAAGATTCCCTCTCATCCTTCAAAATTCCAGAATATACAAGCCCAGCCGCTCCATTCTCTCAGCATATGACAGTCCCGCTATCCTGGGAATTAACCTTATGAACTACACTGCACTCCCTCAATAGCAAGAATGTCCTTCCTCAAATTAGGGGACCAAAACTGCACACAATACTCCAGGTGTGGTCTCACTAGGGCTCTGTACAACTGCAGAAGGTCCTCTTTGCTCCTATACTCCACTCCTCTTGTCCACTCCTCTTGTTATGAAGGCCAACATACCATTTGTTTTCTTTACTGCCTGCTGTACCTGCATGCTTACTTTCATTGACTGATGAACAAAGACCCCTAGACCCCGTTGTACTGCCCCTTTTCCCAACTTGACACCATTTAGATAATAATCTGCCTTCCTGTTTTTGCTACCAAAGTGGATAACCTCACATTTATCCACATTAAACTGCATCTGCCATGCAGCTGCCCACTCACCCAACCTGTCCAAGTCATCCTGCATTCTCATAGCATCTTCCTCACAGTTCACACTGCCACCCAGCTTTGTGTCATCTGCAAATTTGTTAATGTTACTTTGAATCCCTTCATCTAAATCATTGATGTATATTGTAAATAGCTGCGGTCCCAGCACCGAGCCTTGCGGTACCCCACTAGTCACTGCCTGCCATTCTGAAAGGGACCCATTAATCCCTACTCTTTGTTTCCTGTCTGCCAACCAATTTTCTATCCATGTCAGCACTCAACCCCCAATACCACGTGCCCTAATTTTGCCCACTAATCTCCTACGTGGGACCTTATCAAATGCTTTCGGAAAGTCCAGGTACACCACATCCACTGGCTCTCCCTTGTCCATTTTCCTAGTTACATCCTCAAAAAATTCCAGAAGATTTGTCAAGCATGATTTCCCCTTCGTAAGTTTGTACGTTCTCGGAGCAGAATTAGACCATTCGGCACATCAAGTCTACTCTGCCATTCAATCATGGCTGATCTACCTTTCCCTCACAGCCCCATTCTCCTGCCTTCTCCCCATTACCCCTGACACCCTTACTAATCAAGAATCTGACAATCTCCACCTATCCATTGAATTGGCATCCACAGCCGTTTCCACAGATTCGCCACCCTCTGTCTACAGAAATTCCTCCTCATGTCCTTTCTAAAGGTGCGTCCTTTTATTCTGAGGCTCTGGTCTGTGATCCCAGACTCTCCTACTAGTAGAAACATCCTCATCCACATTCACTCTATCCAGGCCTTTCACCATTCGGTAAGTTTCAATGAGATTCCCAATCTTCCTTTTAAACCCCAGTGGGAACAGGCCGAGTGCCTTCAAACGTCATCATATGTTAACCCAATCATTCCTGGGATTATTTTCATAAACCTCCTCTGGATCATCTCCAACACCAGCGCATCCTTCCTCGGGTATGGGGCCCAAAACTGCTCACAATACTCCAAATGCGGTCTGACCAGTGCTTTACAAAGCCTCAGTGTTACATCCCTGTTTTTGTATAGTAGCCCTCTCGAAATAAATGCTAGCATTGAATTTGCCATCCTTACTACTGATTCAACCTGCAAATTAACTTTTTGGGAATCCTGCACCAGCATTCCCAAGTCCCTTTGGGTCTCCAATTTCTCAATTATCTTCCTATTTAGAAAATAGTCTTTGCATTTATTCCTACTACCAAAATGCATGCCTCCACACTTTACTATGCTGTATTCCATTTGCCTCTTCACAGCCCACTCTCCCAACCTGTCCAAATCATTCTGCATAGTCACTGCTTTCTCTACACTACTTGCCCCTCTACCTATCTTTGTATCATCTGCAAACCTGGGCACAGAGCCTTCAATTCCCCCATCCAAAACATTTATATACACCAAGAAGATTAGCGGCCCCAGCACCGACCCCTATGGAACACTGCTAGTCATTGGCAGCCAACCAGAAAAAGCCCCCTTTATTGTCACTCTTTGTCTTCTGCCATCTAGCCAACTTACTATCCATGCTTGTATCTTCTCTCTCATATCATGGCCTCTTATCTTCTTTAGCAGCCTCGCGTGCGGCACCTTATCAAAGGCCTTCTGAAAATTCAGGTAAACCACATCCACTGACTCTCCTTTGTCCATCGTGCTATTTACTTCCTCAAAGAATTCCAACAGATTCACCAGGCAAGATCTCCCTTTTGCAAAACCATGTTGAAGGCGGCCTTCTTTATCGTGTGCTTCGCAGAAACCTCGTCTTTTATAATGGACTCTAAATGGACTGTTATTATCCATATGGTTTGGATGTTTGTTTATGACTCCTATATGGTCATTTTGTAGTTTCTTGTGAACATCTCATCAATTTGTCATGTACTTCATTATTCTGTTATGTTTTCACCCATTAAATTGGTCAGAACCTGTAGCTAGTGAGGGTCAGAAACACATTAGAAGCCATTTGAGAAGGGTATTGTGATGATGTTCAGGGGGTTCTGATGGGAAGTGGGTGGGAGGTTAGTGGTCTGTGGGTGGAGGGCATTGTGTGAAGATGGTGATCAAGGGATGCTTACATCAAAGAATGAAAAGCATTGAGGGTTGGTGTGAATGAGTGAAACATATTGGCTCATGAAGTAACACTTCTGCTTGTCCTGACTTACAAAGTGTACTGTAAAGATGCCTGCTCTGAGTAATTCAACCCTCTTTTTTTTGCTGCCAAATTTCCTAAGGACTGGGAAGTGGGATCAATTATCTGCAGTTAAAACTAGAATGTGTTAAAGAAAAGGCAAGCAGACTGGTTATAATTCTCTTCCTGTGAACAGGTTGGTTGCCCACACCATGTCTCAACTCCATTAAGATCAGCTTCTTCTTCTTATCGAGTCCACACACAAGATTAGAAGTTGTTCAGCCAGAGCTGAACACACTTCTTGGCATCTGCACAATGGTGTCTGTCTTGCGCTTCTTGTGCTTCTTGTGCGTGGTGGTGGAAAGATTGGTTGAAACAGGGCCGCGACGTGAACGCTCTTTCCTTGGCCCCAAGATCAGCTGTAGGAGACTGTTGCTAGATTTCTGTTCCAAACTCTCTTCACTTTGACCTTCGACAGACCATGTCCATCCAATGTTGTGAGTTGACGTGAAGCCCCTTGGTCTCTTGCCTGAGAACTGCTACCTCCCAGGTTCAAGAACAACCTCTTACCATTAATCATCAGGCTCTTGAACTACCCAATACAATCTAATGTGCCTGGAAAGCAAGTGAGAATTTCATTGTTTCATTTCATATCTCATGCATACGATTGGTTTGGTTTATAGGTTTATTATAAATGTAATGTATACCAAAATACTGTGATAATCTTTGTTTGCTTGTTATGACAAATAAACACTTTTGAACTGCTCCTGCTTTTTAGAGGACTTCCTGTCAATATTTTTGAATGGTGAAAATCACAAAGCTGATCAACTTTTTTGGTCCATGGTGAGATTGATTTGAAAAAGCATCATTGAAGGTGGAAGGAGTTTCAAAGTTTAACTGGATTAACAGGTGGACTATAAGCATCCATCAAGAATAATTGTGTGAGCTATAATCCCTGAATGGTGGAAGTTACTTGATGTTTTGTCAGGGTAGATGCAAGGAATTTAACTTTTCCGTATTAACGTTAATAAGGAGAGCAAAAGCCAATTGTAAGCCCATTAAAAGAAGATCAGCCGTTCAAGTTATGCTGATCTGCCCCAGTCATCTCTTTCCTGCTGTTTCCCCATAGTCCGTCTGTTCCCTGATCTTTCAGAAATCATCTATTTCTACTACAGAGAAAGGTTGGACAGACTTGGGAATTTTTTTTCTGGAACGCCGGTGGTTGTGGGGAGACCTGTTTCCTCAGGGTGGAAATATCAAAACATAGCTTTAAGGTGAGAGAGGCAAAGTTTAAAGGAGATGTGTGGGGCAAGTTTTTTTTACACAGAGGATGGTGCATGCCTGATAGAATCTGCCGGGGTGATGGCTGAAGCAGACACGTTAGTGCTATAGAAATAGACTTTTGGGTAGATATATGGATATTCAGGGAATGGAGAGATATGGGCTATGTGCAGGTAAAGAAGTGATGGTCTTGACATTATGTTCGATGCAGATATTGTGGGTTGAGGGGCCTGTTCTTATGATGTACAGTTTTATGTTCCATGTTCCTCTTTAAGTACCCCAATGATCCAGTCTCCACACCCTCCAGGATAGAGATTCAATGACCTTCTGCAAGAAGTTCCTGTGCACCTTAGTTTTAAATGATTTCCCCTTAATGTCATAACTATGTTCCCTTCTTTGAGATTCTCCCACAAATGGAAACATCCCAATCTCTACCCTATCATACCTCTTCAGGAATTTTAAAACTTTCAATGAGATCATCCCATATTGTACTGAATTTCAAAGTATATAGATCTAATTTCATTCAAAGTGTCGTAAGTGGTAAAAGCTTTACGGTCAAGGCTGATGTTATTGGGTGAAGTGAGATTTAAGTTAGTTATGCTGATGGATGGATAAGTGGGAAATTCACATGGTGCTGACTTTTGAAATAAATGATATTGTTGATAATAGAATGAATTGGCCATAATTTCAAAGTGCAAATAATACAGCAAAGCAATATTTAAAAAAAAGCTAATGGGATATTGGTACTTATGCAAAGAGGTTATTATGCTGCAGCTTAGCAATGTATTTTGTAATACTGTATTATAACAGTCTGTATTACAAATTCTGTTGGAATACTCTATGCAATGCTATCATTTAAAGTCAAACTGTGTTGGTGGTGAATCTGTGGAATTCTTTGCCTCAGAAGTCTGTGGAGGACAATGGATATTTTTAAGGCATAGATAGATTCTTGATTAGTACGGGTGCCAGTGGTTATGGGGAGAAGGCAGGAGAATGGGGTTAGGAGGGAGAGATAGATCAGCTATGATTGAATGGGAGTAGACTTGATGGTCTGAATGGCCCAATTCTGCTCATATCACATGAACAAACAGAGAGGTTGTGGGTGAAACTTAATGATCTAGGTGTAAAGATTAGAAAAAGTTGAAAATGTGCAGTTTTCCATGATGCCAATAAATAATTTCACCTGAGATGTGTTCCAATATTTCATACAGAGTATTAAGTGATATAAATGGAGAGAATGACCTCCATGAAAATGAGTAGACTCGATGGGTCGAACAACCTAATTCTGCTCCTGTGTCCTATTATTTAAATGATCAGACGAGAAAGGCTTTAGAATTAGTGAAAATGAATTTACGATGGATATATATTATAATAAATTATATTAACATTCCAGAATGTTATTTTATTAAAAATGTAATCAGATGTGTAATCAAAATATAATCAAATATATCAAAGGTGGTTAAATTGAATATTATAGAAATGCTTTCTGAAAAATACATTCTTGAATTATTATTGTTGCTTTCAAAAGACTACATGCTACTTAAGCCAAAAAACAAGACTTTATTTCTAAGTACCAAAAGGAATTGTGCACATTTGTCGTTAGCTTAAAACTAAATATATATTCTAAAATGGATAGTGCAGATAGATTGTTTAAGAAGGAACTGCAGATGCTGGAAAATCGAAGATAGACAAAAGTGCTGGAGAAACTCAGCAGGGGAGGCAACATCTATGGGGCGAAGGAATAGGCAACGTTTCGGGCTAAAACCCTTCAGACTGATGTAAGGGTGGGTGGGGGGGGGGGGGTGGGGGGCTGGAAGAAGAAAGGAAGATGTGAAGCCAGTGGGCTGAGGGAGAGCTGAGAAGGGGAGGAGAAAGTAAGGACTACCTGAAATTAGAGCAGTCACTGTTCATACCGCTGGGGTGCAAACTGCCCAGGCGAAATATGAGGTGCTGCTCCTCCAATTTACGGTGGTCCTCACCCTGGCCATGCAGGAGACCGAGGACAGAAAGGTCGGATTCGGAATGGGAGGGGGAGTTGAAGTGCTGAGCCACCGGGATATTTCGGAGGGAAGAGGAGAACTTCTTCAAATACCTTGAGGATAGTGCAGATAGATTGTCGGAATTGCGTAGAAATTGCAGGCACTTCTATTTATATTTACTTTAGTTTAGTTTAGAGATACAGCGTGGAAACAGGCCCTTCGGCCCACCAAGTCCACGCCGATCAATGTTTACCCACGCACTAGCTCCATGTTATCCCACTCTTGCATTCTACACAATAGGGCAATTTACAGAAGTTAATTAATCTACAAGCATGCACATCTTTGGAATATAGCAGAATACCGGAACAGCCGGAGAAAACCTTTGTGGTCACAGGGAGAATGGACAAACTCCGCACAGAGGGGACCCATAGTCAGGATTGAACCCGGGTAACTGGTGTTGCAATGCAGCAACTCTACCGCTGCGCCACTGCACCAACTACTTGTTAAAGTACAATATAGTTAGTGAGATTAAAACCATATATCTTAATGTATTGTAACAATTGGATAGATATTTTCACATACATATAAATGTCTTATGCTTTAAGTTTTTAGATACTATGTTCATAAATAAGCAATATGATTTATTTTTCCCCAAGAGCAAAATGCAAAGATTAAAATAAACCTAAATATTATATTGATCTCGAGCAAGTAATGTAGAAAGTAATGTACTTGCAAAATCATTAAATACCACTCAAAAATGGGTTGCTTACAGCACATAACTTTTTAGAAAATCTATGAAGTGTAAACCACTGCTCAGTGGCAGCATTTTTGCTCTGATTTAGAAGCTTGTAGAGGTAACCTTAACTCAGTATGTACTTCAGTATGTAATCTAGGTTGGCACTTCATAGTATTACCAAGGCTTTACATTTAAACATGATTTTGTTTCAGATGAAACATTAAACCAAGGCACCAGTCTGCTAGTTCAAGTGGTCGTAAATGATCCTTTGACACTGTTTGAAAATGAACAGTTGGGCCGGTTTGGTGGGTATGGATAGAGGTGGGGGTTAGTCAATGTTTATTATTTAACAAACTTTGCCGTTTCATTTGGTCATTTATTTTATTGATGTTTGTGCGATCTTGCTTTGTGCAAAGAGGCCACCAAAGAAGACTATACTTTTTAAAAGTCCATTATGGTACATTGCTCACATTTATGGATATTTTGAGAATATAAAACAAGCAATATAAATGCAACAGTAACATTTACCAGTTAGTAGCTGTTGTTGAAGCTGAGGGAAATGTTGGAGAGCAAGTTGTACCTTGTCATATGATGCTTCCTTTTTGCTTGGGTTGCAGTTTGGATCTGGTAATGCTGTTTATGTTGTGAGATCAATGAGCGAGAGAACATGAACCGGGAAATTCAAATGGGGTTTTCCTCTCTGCACCACTGAACAGAAAATGATTTGATCCATATCCATTTTGGAATTATAATCATTTTCACATGGAATTTCATCCTGCTGGTAACTTGTCCAGGCACTTCTGATTGCGATTCCTTGTACGCGTAATGTACTTCCCCTTTAATTGCCATTAAAAAGGGGTTTCTTGAAGCAAGATCTAGCCCAGGGCTGTTAAACTGACCTGGATCCCCCTTTTACCACCCCCACCAGTCTGCTGTCGTCTGATCACCTCAGCCTCCTGGTGGCCACGACAGCCCCAATCATGTGACCCAGGCTCCAAGAGACCCTCCATCACCCTCTTCTTCCATGATTTACAAGGATGTTGCCAGGACTAGAGGGTGTGGGCTAAAGGGAGAGGTTGAGTAGGCTGAGTCTCTATTTCATGGAGCGCAGGGGGATGAGGGGGGATCTTATGGAGGTCTACAAAATCATGAGAAGAATAGATCGGGTAGATGCACAGAGTCTTGCCCAGAGTAGGGGAATCGAGGACATAGGTTCAATGTGAAGGGGAAAGATTTAATAGGAATCCGAGGGGTAACAGAATCCCTGAAAGGGTGGTGGGTGTATGGAACAAGCTGCCAGAGGAGGTAGTTGAGGCTGAGACTATCCCATCCTTTAAGAAACAATTAGACAGGTACATGGATAGGACAAGTTTGGAGGGATATGGACCAAGCGCAGGCACGTGGGACCAGTGTAGCTGGGACTCCTATATGTCTCCTATAAGCTCTGGTCTCCATGGATGACTCTACCTTCCCAAACACTCTGATCCAGGGTTCATCTTGACCACGCCCATCTTTTTGCCCTGACTTATCAAAATAACATCATGGAGTCATTCAGCACAGGACCACCATGTCCAAGCTGATCATCAAGTAGCCATCCATTTACTAGTCCTGGTAATTCAACTGCTCATCTACTTTTTTAAACATTACCTGGCACAAGCCAATCCCTCGGAGAGTGTTTGACAGGTAATCGGTATAAACTGCAGAGGGTCCAAGTTCTGTGGTGGTGGATCTGCACCTGAAATTTGTACTGGCACTTCGCATATTGACCCTACAACAGGCTGTAAACAGCACCAAAATAATTTCCAGGCTGATTTCAAATACCAAAAATTGGAGATTTTAACTATTGTTATTTTTAAAAATCTTAAATTAAAATCCTGGATCCATGAAAATTACTGTGAAGCTGATAAATTGTCTTTAGACTTAACTGATCTCCACTGCCCAGTTTATGGAAGGAATTAGCTCATTAACAACCGGATTGATGTATCTGTTCTTTGGTTAAACACAATTATGAATGGTAGTGGACTGTTTAAAAGCTAACCGGAGGCAGGGGCATTTTCTCAGTAGATTTCGAGGTCCATCCATCTGCAGCTGCTGCATCAAGGGTCAATCTTCATGGGATGAAAAGTGCGAATGTTCACTTGCTTTATTCGTGGAATGTTAATTATATTCAGAGCCACACAGATGGTGAAGCATTCCGTGAATGCAGACGGCAGCAAGACCTTGACAAGACTGAAGCTTGTGCTAATTGCTGGCACATAGCACTAATGCCAGGCAATGACCATCTTCAGCAGGAGTGTCTGGCTACCTATCCTTATTATTTAGCAGTGTTAGTACAAATTGAACCTCCCCACCTCCCATCAACATCATGCATATTATATTTAAGCAGAAACTTAAGTGGAGCTGCTGTATAAACACTGCAACTACAAATAATCCTGTGGGAAGTGATGGGCCTTATATCCCAAGGCCAGGTCTTTGGTGAAAAGTTGTGTAGCTGTCCTTTTACCTGAATGAGTGTATCTCCAATTACACTCAAGATGCTTGAACTCAATACGTGAACAAAGCACCAACTGAATTGGCATACAATTCACCAATTCAAACTTTGACTCGCTGTACCACAGCTGCCACTTGTAACTTTGACATTCGCAAAATACATTGTACCAAGTCTTTGATGGCATTTCCCAATCCCACGACTTCGACGATGCAGAATGACAAGAGGACAGAACCACAGACATCACCACCTGCAGGTTCTTCTCCATGTCATACACCATCCCAATCTGCAAATGTATCACTGTTGCTTCGTTATTGTTGGGTATATATATCGTGGGACCATCCTACAATAATCTAGAGGAACCATTACCACAGGGGGTAAGGATGTGGTCTGTCTCTAGGGCTCGAAGGCTATTGGGAATGGAAAATAAGTGATGGTCATCCCCATTTGAATACCCCATGAAATTATTTAACAAGCTCCTCAAATGTATGAAATTGCTGTAAATAGTTCACTGGGTAGCTAGGAATAACTGAAAAATATAGTCCTTTCCAACGACATCCACATCCTGAGAATACAGAACTAAATATGTGCTTTTGGTTCATAGTGGGAGAGGGAAGTATTTGGCATTCCATTAACTTTTAAAGAATCTGATTTCTACAATTGTCAATCGCTCTTTTTAGAAACATAGAAACATAGAAATTAGGTGCAGGAGTAGGCCATTCGGCCCTTCGAGCCTGCACCGCCATTCAATATGATCATGGCTGATCATCCAACTCAGTATCCCGTACCTGCCTTCTCTCCATACCCTCTGATCCCCTTAGCCACAAGGGCCACATCTAACTCCCTCTTAAATATAGCCAATGAACTGGCCTCGACTACCCTCTGTGTTTTTGTTTGAGGAATCCTTATAAAGCATTGGATTAGAGTGTAAATTCTTAATTGGCTCGTACTATCGACAAAACAGATTAAATCTGAGTTTTGAAAGCATCACATTCATTAAAAAAAAAGGAAATAATTGAAGCTGTACAAAAAAAGTAAATCAAAATAATCCAACCATTTGTAAACTTTTATGGAAGTGTAAACATGCAAGTTGAAGTAACTTGGTAAATATGTAAATATACACAGCTTTTAACAAATTATGTTTTAACCCAATGCTCAGGAACAACAATTTTCCTATAACCGTCAAGTTCTTGAATTGACCTGCACAACCCTAATCCTACCACAGCAACGGAACACTACCGACCGCCTCTTCTACTACCATGGACTTGTTTTCTAATTCCATTTAATACTAATATATTGGCTTTATACAGTCTTTCTTCTTTTCACTGTTTTGCAGAATATATGTATATATATTTGTATCTGTATCCCACCAAATTTGTGCAAATGACTGTAAACGTGACTTTACTTGGTACTGCTACTGCAAATGCCTTCAACGTCCCGAATCCATGATTGCTGGTAGAGTATGGTGCTTTTTTGGGGACCTCACATTTTTAAAAAGGTGTATAGGTATAGATTTATTATTATCACATGACCCAAGATACAATAAAAAGCTTTCATTTGTGTGTTATCCAATCAAATCGGATAACACTATACATTAATATAATCGGGGGAAAGCAAGTGCAACAGGTAGGGCAAAGAGAAAAATACCAGTGTGCAGAGTATAATTCGTTTGCAGAGATTTCTTCGGAGATTACAAAAAGTTAACCATAAGGTTAAGTGTGAGAAGGCTATGGTATGAGAGTGAGGCACTTTCACATCCTTCCTATAGTGTAAGGTCCAAATGCACAGCGGATTCTATTTGTGGACTAACCAAAACATTATACATTTTCAGTTTAGCTTCTCTGCCTTGTGTCAAATATCTCTAATTCTGCAGACTGTGATGCATCAAAGACAAGTGATTGGAAGTGGTCTTGATTTGCACTTTAATATGCCATTTATCAGCCCCTTCCTGAAAATTGTCTTGTTCTTGCTCCATGGAATTGTGAAGGGAATTAAACATTGGGCTATTGTTCTCTAAGTGAATCCTTATGCCTGAAATCTGCCCATCCCCACGCTGAACTGTATTCACACAAACTATTGATCACCAAACTTCCCTTCCTGGTCCTTCTGTCGATTAATGGTTCTCATCAATTCAGGCCCTCCTCTCCATCAAATCTGCTGTTATTGACCCAGACCTCAAAGCCACAATCCTTGCAAACTTCCACTAAATCTTCATTCCCCCTTTCCTCTTCAAATTTTGTGTATGTTTATAAGCTCTCAAATTCCTGCCCATTTAACCGCAAAAAATATGAAATCTGCTTATTTGAATCGCAGATAGACACAAAATACTGGAGTAACTCAGGGGGACAGGCAGCAACTCTGCAGAGAAGGAATGGGTGACGTTTCGGGTCTCAACCCGAAACGTCACTCATTTCTTCTCTCCAGAGATGCTGCCTGGCCGCTGAGTTACTCCAGCATTTTGTGTCTATCTTTGATTTAAACCAGCATCTGCAGTTCTTTCCTGCTTATTTGAATCTCTCCAAACAGATGTCTAACTCCTCCACCAGAGTAAGGAGGTCAGTAACAGATAGACCTGACCACTGAGGCCCAGAACATTTTTGAAGGTGCAAATTTGATTTAAAATTTATACATCTTAGTTTAGGATGGTAGATTAGGAATAGATTAGGATTTTAATGGAGTGCGATTTTTGCCATCAAAGGTAGTTAAAGATAGGATCAGTCTTGAAGAAGGATCTAGACCCAAAATATCATCTGTCCATTTCTCTCCACGGATGCTGCCTGACACGCTGATTTTCTCCAGCATTTAGATTCCGGCATCTGCAGTCTCTTGTGTCTGCATCAGTAATTGTTGGCAGATGTAGAATTAGTAAGTACTTAGCCTTAATATTTTTAGAAATTATGTTGGTAGTTGGTGGTTGAGCTTGGATACGTGGCTAGGGAACCTTAGTGGCTGAGAGTTAGGCAAGAATTGCGAATTTGGCTTGGGCAGTCATTGTCTTGATGATGATGCCTTTTGGACAACTATAATTTCAACACCTTCAGTTAATTGATCATTTCCTGCGCTCATGGTTCAATTCTTCTAGTGTGTCCTGATATTATTTTGTTTCTTTTTCACTATTCTTCCTGACTTAATCTTCTGTTGTTCAATACCAATGCACAATTATTCCTTTCATGCCATGCGTTGGACCTGCCAGAAAGCATCCCGAGTCTGAATGTTAAAAGCTCATAAATCTCTTAACTTTTCACAGCTCTGATGGAAGGTCATTAAACTGAAACAGAACACCACAGATGCTGCCTTATCTCGAGTATTTCCAACATTTTGAGCTATTCCAGATTTGTCGCTCTTCTACGTTGAATATAATAAGTTTAGTTACAGCAGTAGCAATGCACAAAGTCATTGTCTTAATGGGCCAGATGTGGTGGGCAGAACATGCCAGTGTTCCCAGTTCTGCTTCCTATTCACTTGCGGTTGTGCTACTAAAAGTCTATGTGGAATAGACCGTGTTTATTTGTGGTACTCCACCCAGCCATAGGACCTGACCTAAAATTCCCTCTACCTAGTAAATTGTAATTTGAGAGAAATGTTTATTTCAGATGAAAGGAGAGGAACATTTTCCTTGCAGAAAACAGTAAGGCACTCTGATGTTTATCGAATATAGAGCACAAAGATTTAATAAACATCTCCCTAAACTGTATTTATATAATACTCATTATCTGACCAGTTTGAGCAGTTGGGCGCGGTGGCGCAGCGGTAGAGTTACAGCCTTACAGCACCAGAGACCCAGGTTCGATCCTGTCGACGGGTGCTGTCTGTATGGAGTTTGTACGTTCGCCCCGTGACCTGCGTGGGTTTTCCCCAGGAGCTCTGGTTCATTCCCTCACTCCAAATTGTGTTCAGTTCTGGGCACCATGCTATAGGAAAGATATTGTTGTTGGAAAGAGTGCCGAGAAGATTTACAAGAATGTTACCAGGTCTCAAGGGTCAGCTATAGGGAGAGGTTGAGCAGCTGGGACTATTCCCTGGACCATAGAAGGTGTGGGGTGATCTAATAGAGGTGTGTAAAATCATGAGAAGAATAGATCGGGTGGATGCACAGAGTCCATTGCCCATAGTGGGGGAATTGAGCACGGGAGGGCATAGGTTTAAGGTGAAGGGGGAAAGATTTTATAGGAGAGGGGTAACTATTTCACGCAAAGGGTGGTGGGTGTATGGAACAAACTGCTGGAGGAGGTAGTTGAGGCAGGGACTTTCACAATGTTTAAAAAGCAATTACATGGATCGAACAGGTTTAGAGGGATATCGACCAAATGCAGGCAAGTGGGGCTGGTGTAGATGGGACAAGTTAATTGGTGTGGGCTAGTTGGGCCAAAGGCCAAATTAAAAGTTATTAAAATCTCTTTCCTTGCTGGATCGTATCTGCGGTCGCTCTGCGGCCTAACATCGTGGAACTGGAGGTCTTGCTCGGGATTGACTTTGAGTCTCACCATGGGGCGTGGACTTCCCATCGGAGCCAATTCCTTGCATGGGATCGACATTCCATCCGCGGCCTGCGGACTTTAACATCAAGGAGCTCGCAGTCTCGGGTTGAGACCAAAGTAGGAAAGCTCCAAAAGCCGCACGATGTTCGACTAGCCCCGACCCAGGGTCAGTTTGCCCGGCGCAGGGGAGCTGAGATTCTTCCCCCCCCCCCGATGCAGGAGCTTGATCGCCCTGACGAGGAGGCCCTCCTCCAGCTACGGGAATGAACTATGAGTCAACAAGCACTGTTGATAGACACACAATGTCCCACTTAGGAGACCTAAACAGCAACCTCTGGTGACCTTGCCCGCCACCCAAAAAAAAATCAAGGTCGAGGTGACCTGCAACCTCCTACCACCTCCCACGCATATGTTGAAAACCTTCCTCGACTATGAAGAAAACCAGCTTCGACTAGATCTGCAACTAAAAAATTATCCATTTTTAAAATGGCAACCTATTTTTAGTTGAGGCCGGTTTTAAACATGATGAAAAAATAGCAGCAACCTAGATGAAGCCTCGACCACGCGGAAACCACTTTCGACCATTAGGGAGAGTGACCAAAACCTCCGGTGACCTCATGGAAACCTTGGGTGGTGGGCAAGGTCATCAGAGGTTACTATTTAGGTCTCCTAAGTGGAACAGGGGCTTAACTCAGTGGGTCAGGCAGCATCTCTGGAGGAAAGGCATAGGTAATGTTTTGGGTCAAAACCCTTTTTCAGATTCAAGAAGACGAACGCATCTGAGGAAAGGTAAACGTCACCTATTCCTTTACTCCAGATATGCTGCCTCCTCCAGATATGCTGCCTGACCCACTGAGTTACTCCAGTTGAGTAAAGGAGCAATAGGTCATTTTACAGTTGCACAGGGCCCTAGTGAGACAACACCTGGAGTATTGTGTGCAGTTTTGGTCTCCAAATTTGAGGAGAGTGCAGCATAGGTTCACAAGGTTAATTCCCGGGATGGCGGGACTGTCATATGTTGAAATAATGGAGCGACTGGGCTTGTATACACTGGAATTTAAAAGGATGAGAGGGCATCATTGAAACATATAAGATTATTAAGGGATTGGACACGCTAGAGGCAGGAAACATGTTCCCGATGTTGGGGGAGTCCAGAACCAGGGGCCACACTTTAAGAATAAGGGGTATGCCATTTAGAACGGAGATGAGGAACAACCTTTTCACCCAGAGAGTTGTGAATCTGGAATTCTCTGCCTCAGAAGGCAGTGGAGGCCAATTCTCCGGATGCTTTCAAGAGAGAGTTAGATAGAGCTCTTAAAGATAGCCGAATCAAGGGATATGGGGAGAAGGCAGGAACAGGGTACTGATTGTGGATGATCAGCGATGATCACAATGAATGGCAGAGCTATCTCGATGGGCCGAATGGCCTACTCCTGCACCTATTGTCTATTGTCTATTGTTCAGCATTTATTTCTATCTTCGGTGCAAACCAGCATCTGCAGTTCCTTCCTACACAGGCACTGTTGATATTCATTTATCAAAAAAAAAATGTTGTTAAGGTATGGGCATCATTGAAAGATGTTAAAGAATGGGGAATAAATAGTAATGGAAAATGGTGGCTTAATGAATGAAGACAAACTAAAAGTTCATGAAGACACAGATTATGTATTCTGGAATGATTAAGAGGAAATCATAAAGCCTTAGTTATCCAGTGTGGGGGAAAAAACTCTTCATCCCACCATGTCCATGCCAGCCATCAAGTACCAAATCATACTGACCTAATTTCCAAACATTTCGCCCATGGCCTACACCAGAGACATGAAGATTATCCTGGAAAGCAGAAAATATAGAAGTGTGGGATATGCTCAAGAAACTGGATCAATCCAATTTTAGGAAAAGCTGCAAATTTGGTCAATATGAAGGTAGGATTTGAGTATAGCAGCAGGGAGGTTCTACTGCAGTTGTACAGGGTCTTGGTGAGACCACACCTGGAGTATTGCATACAGTTTTGGTCTCCAAATCTGAGGAAGGACATTATTGCCATAGAGGGAGTGCAGAGAAGGTTCACCAGACTGATTCCTGGGATGTCAGGACTGTCTTATGAAGAAAGACTGGATAGACTTGGTTTATACTCTCTAGAATTTAGGAGATTGAGAGGGGATCTTATAGAAACTTATAACATTCTTAAGGGGTTGGACAGGCTAGATGCAGGAAGATTGCTCCCGATGTTGGGGAAGTCCAGGGCAAGGGGTCACAGCTTAAGGATAAGGGGGGAATCCTTTAAAACCGAGATGAGAAGAACTTTTTTCACACAGAGAGTGGTGAATCTATGGAATTCTCTGCCACAGAAGGTAGTTGAGGCCAGTTCATTGGCTATATTTAAGAGGGAGTTAGATGTGGCCCTTGTGGCTAAGGGGATCAGAGGGTACGGAGAGAAGGCAGGTACGGGATACTGAGTTGGATGATCAGCCATGATCATATTGAATGGTGGTGCAGGCTCAAAGGGCCGAATGGCCTACTCCTGCACCTAATTTCTATGTCTATGTTTCTATGATAGATGATGCTGAAACATTTAAAATGAGAACCACGATAAATTGGTCTCTCATGGAGAGATATATAGATATATAAAAGCAATAATTTAGTAAAAACATATCAACTCATCTAAACTTTTAGACTGAAGACAATTGTTCAAAATCAGCAAGGAATTCCAACCATTCCTCCCTGAACCAAACAAAGCCTGTTTGTTGTCATGAGATTATGAAACTCAAGAGATGCTGGCATAAACATGATAGAATTGAGATGATCATCATTGCTGAGAAATTGGAAGGAAACAGAAAACCCCCCAGCAAATAAACTGGATGGATGAGGTAAAGAAATCTACCATATGTCTCTGGGAAGTGGTGTTAGGTAAATTGAATGGATTAAAGGCCGATAAATCCCCAGGGCCAGATAAGTTGCATCCCAGAGTACTTAAGGAAGTAGCCGCAGAAATAGTGGATGCATTAGTGATAATTTTTCAAAACTCTTTAAATTCTGGAGTAGTTCCTGAGGACTGGAGGGTAGCTAATGTAACCCCACTTTTTAAAAAGGAGGGAGAGAGAAAACGGGGAATTACAGACCAGTTAGTCTAACATCGGTGGTGGGGAAAATTCTGGAGTCAGTTATTAAAGATGGGATAGCAGCACATTTGGAAAGTGGTGAATTCATTGGACAAAGTCAGCATGGATTTATGAAAGGTAAATCATGTCTGACGAATCTTATAGAATTTTTTGAGGATGTAACTAGTAGAGTGGATAAGGGGGAACCAGTGGATGTGTTATATCTGGACTTTCAGAAGGCTTTCGACAAGGTCCCACATTATACAAACTTAAAGCACACGGTATTGGGGGTTCAGTATTGATGTGGATAGAGAACTGGCTGGCAGACAGGAAGCAAAGAGTAGGAGTATACGGGTCCTTTTCAGAATGGCAGGCAGTGACTAGTTTGGTACCGCAAGGCTCAGTGCTGGGACCCCAGCTATTTACAATATATATTAATGATCTGGATGAGGGAATTGAATGCAACATCTCCAAGTTTGCGGATGACACGAAGCTGGGGGGCAGTGTTAGCTGTGAGGAGGATGCTAGGTGGCTGCAAGGTGACTTGGATAGGTTGGGTGAGTGGGCAAATGCATGGCAGATGCAGTATAATGTGGATAAATGTGAGGTTATCCACTTTGGTGGCAAATACAGGAAAGTAGACTATTATCTGAATGGTGGCCGATTACGAAAAGGGGAGATGCAATGAGACTTGGGTGTCGTGGTACACCAGTCATTGAAAGTAGGAATGCAGGTGCAGCAGGAAATGAAGAAAGCAAATGGTATGTTAGCATTCATAGCAAAAGGATTTGAGTATAAGAGCAGGGAGGTTCTACTGCAGTTGTACAGGGTCTTGGTGAGACCACACCTGGAGTATTGCATACAGTTTTGGTCTCCTAATCTGAGGAAAGACATTCTTGCCATAGAGGGAGTACAGAGAAGGTTCACCAGACTGAGTCCTGGGATGGCAGGACTTTCATATGTAGAAAGACTGGATAGACTCGGCTTGTACACGCTAGAATTTAGAAGATTGAGGGGGGATCTTATAGAAACTTACAAAATTCTTAAGGGGTTGGACAGGCTAGATGCAGGAAGATTATTCCCGATGTTGGGGAAGTCCAGAACTAGGGATCACAGTTTAAGGATAAGAGGGAAGTCTTTTAGGACCGAGATGAGAAAATCATTTTTTACACAGAGAGTGGTGAATCTGTGGAATTCTCTGCCACAGAAGGTAGTTGAGGCCAGTTCATTGGCTATATTTAAGAGGGAGTTAGATGTGGCCCTTGTGGCTAAAGGGATCAGGGGGTATGGAGAGAAGGCAGGGATGGGATACTGAGTTGGATGATCAGCCATGATCATATCGAATGGCGGTGCAGGCTCGAAGGGCCGAATGGCCTACTCCTGCACCTATTTTCTATGTTTCTATCAGTATTGGGATGTTTTTATTGATAGGTCCATTGACTCAACAGAAATCAATACTCGTTTGATGGCATTTCACTGACTCTGTCATCAACTTGATACCCTGATTCCTTCATAACTCGAGATGAGGATAGAAATAATACTGAAATTTAAAGATTTAATTTTAGTTTAGATGTATTTATAGAACTGCAGAGTCTGCCTTGAATTTACATCAAGATTATGACTGTTTGTAGAGGAAGACTTTTTATGTGAAGGATTGAACACTACTAATAAATCATATGGTTTCTATAATAAATTTCATACATTAGAAGCACTGCAGTTGGTAGTTGTGTTTGTAAAGTTTTCAGCGTTACTGATAAACTGCAGCTGTGGTTGAAAAGCATAAAGGAGATGTAAAACATATTGAAAGGAAGGCATTTTGCACAAGTAACCAACACTGCTTTGGCAGCTTGGAGGAACGGCATTCTTTTATTCTCATTGATTTAACCTCTTGTTCGTCGCCCTGTTTCTTCAAAACTAATTTTGCAGATTGTTGCTCTGTAGGTAATCTAAATAGTTCTGAAAGCTAAAACTAATTTTGGATAAGTTTGGCTGTTGGCACCTTTTCCCACTGCGCAGAACTGCTGTAATTATTGCCATATTTTTCAGATGAAGATAACCTACATATTTCATGATTATTACGTGATAACAAATTAAAAAATCTCTTTCTCTGACTATTTATAACATTTACATTCTACATTTGGGTTATATTTGGAAGAAGGAGCTAGATTGGCCTTTGCTTTTGTATTTTTGTACTGAGTGATGAGTGTGTGTTACTTCGTTATGCTTATTTGTTGTGGTATCAACCAAACTAATGCAGGGGCATTATCCTCCTGCATAATCATGTCTCAACCAGTGCGCATAATTAAACATGACGACTGAATCGTGTTCGAGGTTCGTTATGATACCCTCACCAAAAATACATTATCAATATTTCTTGCTCGCTAGGCCACTGGAGAACCACTGCACTTTGATCTTTATAGTGGAATAGTGGTAGATTATTTTTATGACCAACAATTTTACTTCCAGATGAAGGTCACCAGTCTGATCCAATTGGCTCCATTGGAACTGGAGGAGACCAGCACCATCCTTTGCCTACAGCTGAAGGTAAATCCTATTGCTTTCCTCTTATTACAAAGTCAAAAATTAGTATTTAGCTAGTTCCTCTTGCAGATGATTTGTAGAAGTGTAACTTTTCGACACAACATATTCCCAGATTGAAGGGTTATTAATTGGAAATTGAGTGTGACTGTGAGGTTGCAAACAAATTACAATCATTTTTCCAGTGCATATGTTTCATTCATTGGCATCTGTGACGTTTTATTCAGACGTTTTAAGGAATGGAGTGCCTTGCAATCAGGGGAAAGAGCATGGTCCATTATTTATGCCTTTGAAATAGAGTGAATGAAGTAGAGCAGTTACCTTTCTGTACTCTTGACATGCAGGGCCTTTTGGACCATTTCACTGCCACTTGTCATGCTTTGTTACTTTTCTTATATTGATTTCCAATGTATTTAATTATTGATTTTTTAAAAACATGTTATGCAGCCATGAACAAGTACACAATCGTATCTTTAAAAATGTTTTGGTATTTATCATTATTTATGATTAATTTCCTGGAAGCTTTGATAGATTAATTGATATTTTTTAGTGATATTAAGACTCTGACTGATCCCTTTACAGGGCCTGTCCCACTTGGGCGTCATTTGCGCGTCATTTATGCGACACCCTAAAACTTGGTTGGCGTGCATGGAGCGTGGTGAGGCGTGGTGGCGTATGCAGTGATGTGCGGTAGTGTGCGACGCCCCAGGATTTTGGGGTGCTCAAAATCCTTGCGCGCCACCTGCGTAACGCGCAAATTACGCTCAAGTGGGACAGGCCCTTAATACCTTTCCCATACTTACCCCCACTACTGAACATTCATTTCATGGTTTATGCTGGATGGTCTTTTGATCAGTACTGTTGTTCTCTTATCCCCTGCACCCCAACCTCAATCAAAAGTCCATCCAGCATAAACCATGAGCCAAAATGTTCAGTAGTGGGCAGAAGTGTGGGAGAGGGAGAAGGGACCAGAGTCAGAGCCTTAATATCACTCAAAAATGTTGATGATTTGTCTTTAAGCATTCCCACAATAGCCTCTTGTCGAACTATCTTTCACCTGTCAGACCTAACAGGGCCATTCAGGACTTCAATTGCAATCATCCTCCTCCTTGCCATTCCTTCAATTCCTGCTAACTGTTATGTTTCTCTGCTTGTTTCTCTATTGAGCAATAGAATTTCTCTTGTTGATCTGGATAAATTCTGAATTTTGCAACAGTGTTGAAGTCTGCAACCACAAATTTTTGTTGGGTTCTTATCTTTGCGTCCCAGTACTGATGGAGAGTGAAACATCCATGATAACAGCAGTTTCTGCTATAAGTGTTCAACTATTTAAATTGGAAATTTTAAAATGGCATTGTTAAAACTGGATACATTCATGCATGCATTTTCCACATAATTTCCCACAATCCCTATGGTGGCTTTAGAGGTTGTGGAGGCATTAATGGTGATCATTTGAGAATCACTGGTGTCAGGAGTGGTTCCAGAGGATTGGAAAATTACAAATGTTACTCCACTGTTCAAGAAGGGAGTGAGACAAAAGAAGGGAAACTATAAGCTGGTTAGCCTTAGTGGTTGGTAAGATTTTAGTGTCCATTTTCAAGGATGAGGTTTCTGAGTGCTTAGAAGCACGTGATAAAATAGGCCGATGTCAGCATGATTTTGTGAAGGGGAGATCTTGCCTGACAAATCTGAAGAAGTAAATAGCTGGATAGACAAAGGAGAATCGGTGGATGTTGTTTACCTAGATTTTCAGAAGTCCTTTGATAATATACCATGCATGAGGCTGCTGAAGAAGATGAGAGCACATGGTATTAGAGGGAAGATACTAGCATGGATAGCAAGTAGAAGGTTGGTTGAATGGCAGAAGGCAAGGAGTGGCAATAAAGGGGACTTTTTCTGGTTGGCTGCCAGTGACTAGTGGAGTTCCACAGGGCTCGATGCTGGGGCCGCTACTCTTCATGTTGTATATAAATGATTTAGTTGAAGGAATTGAAGGCTTTGTGGCCAAGCTTGTGGATGATATGAAGATAGAGGTGGAGGGGCAGATAGTGTAGAGAAAGCAGGGACTCTGCAGAAGGGCTTGGACAGGTTGGGAGGGTAGGCAAAGAAGTGGCAGATGGAATACAGTGTAGCAAAGTGTGGAGTCATGCATTTTGGTCGTAGGAATAAAGACATAGACTATTTTCCAAATGGGGAGAGGATTCGAAGGTGCAAAGGTAGTTGGGAGTGCTGGTGTAGGATTCGCAAAAGGTTAATTTGCAAGTTGAATCGGTAGTAAGGAAGGTAAATGCAATATTACTTTTTATTTAGAGAGGTCCAGAATAAAAAAACAGGGATGTAATGCTGAGCCTTTATAAGGCGCAGGTCAGACTGCATTTGGAGTTTTGTGAGCAGTTTTGGGCCCCATACCTGAAGAAGGACATGTTTACATTAGAAAAGGTCCAGAGGAGGTTTATGAGAATGATCCCGGGGCGACTGGGTTAACATATGATGAGCGTTTGACGGCATCGGCCCGTACTCATTGGGTTTATAAGGATGAGAGTGGACCTCATTGAAACTGCCAACTAGTGAAAGGCCTGGATATAGTGGATGTGGAGAGAATGTTTCCACTAGTGGGAGAGTCCAAGACCAGAAGGCATTTCCTCAAAATATAGGAATGACCGTTTAGAAAGGAGATGAAGAGGAATTTCTTTAGTGAGAGGGCGATGAATCTGTGGAATTCCTTGCCACAGACATCTGTGGAGGCTAAGTCAATGAGTATACTTAAAGAGGGGATTGTCAGATTCTTTAAAGTAAGGGTATCAAGGGTCATACGGAAAAGGCAGGAAAATGGGGTAGAGAGGGAAAGATAGATCAACCATGATTGAATGGCGGAGTAGGCTCGATGGGCCTAATTCTGCTCCTATGATCTTATGAACCTCTCCCCCACCCCCAATAATGAAATTATTGTGAATTTGTGGATTTTTACACTTTACCATTCCAAATTAAGCTACTTCAACGCAGGAATATAAGTAGCTAAATTCTGTATGCTAACACTAATGCACTGCAAAGTCTCAAACATTGCTTTTGAAATTTAGAATAAGAATGAAAATTCATGTTTTATCACTTTTCTTATTAAAAAAGTGTGTCAATAATTTAGGAGAGCATCCAAATTAATGGCTCCCGCTTTTATCACCTTTGTCACCCCATGCTTTCCTTTTGTTGTTTATTATCACCTCACGTCACTTTGCACGCCACTTCTGTGATCTCTCATTTTGCTGTCTGTACTCTATTGATCTTCTAAGAATTTGTTTCCCCATCCACCATATATTTTCCCATCCTCATCCCCATTGTTCTCCCCCCTCTTTATTCTCACTCTCCATCTTCACCTCTGTGCCATAACTCTTAAACTGTGGCACAAGGTAAGAAATCGATCCCAAGGATAACAGTGCTAGTAGAACCACTGTTGCTTACAAGTTGTTTTCACTTGTATTACTGCTTCTTCTCAAGCCTATCTACCAATGTCATGGATCCTTCTACTGGCAGGCATTACGATATTGGGGTGGAAGATGTTACTATGCCAACCAAACAGTAATGAGTTAAATCAATCAGTCATATGGTTTAGACACAAAATGCTGGAGTAACTCAGCGGGACAGGCAGCATCTCTGGACAGAAGGAATGGGTGACGTTTCAGGTCCAGACGCTTCAGAAGGCTCTCGACCTGAAATGTCACCCATTTCTTTTCTCCAGAGATGCTGCTTGCCCCACTGAGTTACTTCAGCATTTTGTATCTACCTTCAGTTTAAACCAGCATCTGCAGTTCTTTGCTAGTCATATAGTTTAGTGAAAAGCTTTTGTTTGCATGCTATCCAGTCAAGCAAAAGACTACACATGATTACAATCAAGCCTTCCATCGTGCACGGATAAAGGGTACAACATTTAGTGCGAGAAAACCCGACTAAAGATAATTCAAAGGTCCCCAATGAGGTAGATGGGAGATCAGGACTGCACTCTAGTTGAGAGAGGACGGTTCAGTTGCCTGATAACAGCTGGGAAGAAACTGTCCTTGAATCTGGAGGTATGCAAAGGGGTGGAGATTAATTATATGATAATATAGAAACAAAAGTTTAAAATTTTCAACATGGTAATCCAATTAGATAAAAATGCCATAACAGCACTAGTAGTTTTTCTAAACATTAGCATACTTTTCCTGCCTCTTGCCCTAAATTAATTCAAATTGTCAACAGTGTTTCGTGAATGCTGTCGCTCAGCTTTAGAATCGCTCTATTCTCTTTGTATCTACTTCTTCTCACATCATATTGAGTTTCTTGAAATGCTTCCATAAGGTAAATGGATCTAGTTTTGCAGATCAGATTTCTTTTGCACCACTTCAACGCTACGTTTTGGAGGATTGATTTCAATTAATTACATGGCAATGTCCAGGAACACAGCCTGCTATTTAGTTGGGTCTTAACCCCTAACCATGTGGCAATGAAGATTTTCTTTTAAATCTTTACACTTCATCATCTGCCATTAAAAAGGCAATAAGTACCGTCTCCCTGCATTTGTTTGTGTAACATTTTATTTATGCACCAGTATTATTACTTACTTTATAATGTACCGTAATCCCTTGCATAGAAAATCTTTTAGCACAGGAATGATGCAGCACGCTTTCAAATGTCTTAGTATCACAAATGCGCAACTTAACATGTAATTGAAGACTTTGTAATGTTCCCTTGGATGAGGGGAGGGTCTGAATGAGGAAGGTCTCTAAAGATCAACAAGGGAGAATTAATAATCTGTTGATCATTGGGATGAAGTTGTAATATAATATTATAAATCCTATTGCCTCGATGAAGTGTCTGCAAACACTCTGTTTCATATTACCTCCTGGATGTTTGAGGGCATTCTGTCTTTTAAAATGGAGTATCATTCATTCATATGTCCAGTTAAGTCCAACGTTACTATACATTTTAAAAATCACATAATTTTCAGTTTATGCCTGATTTCCTCCTCCTTTATTTGTTTACCCCAAGGAAATGACTCTTTTTCTATGGGATCTAGTTCCACAAGTACCAGCCATGTGGTTAAGCCCAAAAGGAACATTTAACTGTTATTAAGTGACAATGCCAGTTCCAACCCAGGGTGAATCTATTACCAGAGAGCTTTCAGCAAGGATTTAATGTGGAATGTTTCTTGTCAGTGTGGAATGCCCCCAGTTGCTGTGGTTTGGTACTTGAAGATGTTATGTGTTTACTCCATCATCAATTCAGTTTCCAGTTTTTAGTTTCTATAAGTTTTACTAAAGTCATCTTAAATATATATATATATATATATATATATATATTGTGTTTATGTGAAATAATTTTGGAAAAGGGGATGCAGTTTCTGGACTCATGGTTCTTATTTACAACATACACTCTTATGATATCTAACTTTTTTCACCATTTATTGATATTATATATCTTTATTTTTTATATATGTATATTATGTGATTTTATTTATATATATATATATATATATGATATTTATTTGTTGGTTATGGCTGGGTCAGATTAGAAAACAGCAGAGTTTACATATTTTGGTCACATTTTATGTAGTTGGTAATTTAGCAATACACTGGGAGACATTCCAGGAACATAGGCAATAATTTCCACAAGGCCTAACGAGACTATGCACTTCAGCATAAAAACAAATTGAAAGATTCCTGAAGGAGGGAGAATTCTTTTAACAAATGTTTTGAACTGATCTGAGACCAGTTTAACAAATTCTTTTAACAAATGTTTTGGACTGATATGAGACTCCAGTTAAAAGCCCCGTTCTCTCTGACACTAATCACCTCAGTGGAGCGAGTGACCTGCTACCATGGTATGAGGATCCAATCCTATTAAAAATATCTCATATCCTATATTTGGGATGAACTGTAGGAGGTGAACGTGGTGGGCTCGGGCCTTCTGCATGTTTGGAAGCATTGAGATTTGTACTATTGCTTGTTCTGTGGTGGGGGAATCTTGTACTTGCACCATACAAAATATTTAACACTTTCTTTCTCCCCTATTTGAAAAGCATTTATTTTTAACGTAAACCATGATTGTTTGAATGATTGGTCACACAAAGCCTGGGTAGCACCCAAAGCCTATGGGCTGTAGTAGTTTACCTGTATGCCAGTGCCCATTGCAACTGGGTTTGCACTCATGTGAGTTCCAGGTACATGTGCATCAATCTTTGTGTAACCCTATGTCCTTTTTCGACTAAGAGATGTTTCAAGAATAGTTTGTAATTACATTTCCTCTTTAAATAACCGGTTGTAAAAATTTGAACAACCACAAACCATTCATTGTTCGACCAGCACAGCACAAAGTAGTGTCAGCTTCATTAAAACAATGTGGGAAGCAGAGACAATGTAAAACATTTTGCCACTTAAGAAACTGTTTTTCAACTTTGTTTTACTTATTTGTGACAGTTGATTGTGAAATAAACCGAAAAATATGCTAGTTTTTTTGTTTTTAAGTGTTTATAATATGCTAAAGGGACAGACAAATGATATAGTAGGAGAATATTACTTTGAGTTACTAAATGAATCACTGCATTAAAAATTTGAGAAGAGGAAAAACTTGATTGCTGAAAATATTTTGCTGAACAATAGTCCTGCTGTGTGAGCAATTGGTTCCATATGTGACTTTTCTCCAACTTACTTGCAAAGGCTCCCCACCATCATTTGCATGAGTTTGTTTTACAGAAAAACTGATAGCACTAATGAATCAGTGAACAAATGCTACTGCAATAAATGCAAGAGGGGCAGTACTAATGATCATTGTGAGTCTGTTTATAATGGTAATGTACAATGTCTTTACAAATGTTTCAGAGGTAACTGATGTGCAAGGCCAGTGCTTTATCTGAACAATGTCTGTTGAATTCAGAGACTGGACTCCTGTCCACATATCCAAGCAATTGTGCTTCTCTCACATATCTGCAAGATCTCTTATAGAATCACTCTAAACAGTATGACCGTGAGGAGTATTGAATAATCATATTTTGATGCGACCAATTCGCTGAAGGAGATCAATTCTAAAGCAGATCTTTGTTGACTCTGTACTTGGGCTTTTTGCATTACTTAACGACCACTTAACTTGATACAAAGTGGTGAAAATAAAACCAATCTGGTAACTTGTAGCATTCTAACTAAATATTTTGGAAAAATGTTTGGATTTTCCATCCATATGTTTTGAAATGGTTATGCTATTATTAAACTTGGGTTTGGACTCTGAATCGATGTTTTACTCATGAAAGAAAGTTGTCTCATCTCAAACCTCCTTCCTTGATACTTTAGCATTTAAAATCATAGTCTATCATTTTTGTCTGTGTTTTTCCAACTTATCCAACCACTCACTAACTAACTGCCAAGTAATTCAGCTCCATGACAAAGCCATAATCGGATTTTCCAGTGGGGATGTCACGCTCTGTAATCATTGGATGACAGACGGGATTATTCTTATAAGCATTAGCCTTGACAGTTATGTGATCTATTGCTGTTGTAAGCTGTTGTAAGCTGTATAACTGTAATAAGAAAAAAAAGGAACAATATACTCAATCTGGAGGAATAAGGTGAGCTGGGATAATAAGTCCTGCTGACACCTGGCTGAAGTGGAGATTTAAAGGCACTTCCGGTGGTGCCATGGAGTAGCAAGCAGGCGCCCTTTTTAGCTCCGCTCCTTAAATGCGCTAAAACGCATGAAAAGGAAAACGGACCGACTTAAAAATACTTACCGGCAGATACCCGACGTCGCGTAAGTGGCGTCATCAGAAATCGCTGTATACCGACTGGATACCGGTACTTTTAAATGTGTAAACGGACTTTGCCGACTCGACCTCAGACAAGACAAAGAACTCGACTGGAGGTTGTTCAAGACCTGGAGAAGGAAACCTCTGAGGAAACTGAGGGAGAATCTGAAGAAGGATTTATTTCTACTATGGAAGAAAATATAAAAGAACTAGAACAATCTATGGCAAAGGACTTTGGTGATATTCTGACTGATCAGCTGGGAAAGCTAGAAACAAGAATGGATGTCGGGAATAAGGAAATTTGTGGAAAAATTGACACTCTACATGATCGCATTGAAGAGGTAAATACCGTCAAGAAGAAATCAAACAGGTTGAAGAAGATCTTAGCAAAAAGTTGGAGCCCATTCTCCTCACTTCAAAAAAACAAAACAAAGCTATCAAAGAACTGGAAGTTACTACTACGGACATGTCTGACACAATGCAAAGAATGAAGGAAGACTGAGACCGTGTTTCTGGGCAACTGGCCAGAATGACCGACAAATGCCTAGCTCTTGAAGCCAGATGTCAAAACTTAAGAATTGTTGGAGTGAAAGAAGGGAAGGAAACTGGAAAAGACCCTCAGGTTTTCACTGCCAACTTACTTCAACAGGTATTTAATCTGCCTGAGAGACCTAAAGTTGATCTAGCACATCGAGTTCAGAGAGTACGCTCAGGGGTTGGAGCCCCACCAAGACAGATTATTCTGAAACTACATGACATAGCAGTTCTTGAAGACATCATGAGGAAAGTGACAATCGCAGGAACCCTGATGTTTGAAGGAGAAAACATAAGATTCTTCAGAGATTATCCAACAGAGGTGGTCAAGAAGCGAGCCCTTTTCATGAAGACACGTCTTATTCTTAAAGACATTCCAGGCCTGAGATATGGAATAATGTATCCTGCCAAATTAAGGGTCACATATGAAGGATCGGAGCGTTTCTTTATTGACCCAGAAGATGCATTTAAATATGCGCAAGATTTTTAAAAAGACCGTAAAGGATAAGTAAAATGCCACGGCTCCGTTTGATTAGCAGGGCTACTGAATTTTCACTGAACCCGTTTGCTAAACCGCGTGTTTAATGTACACCTTTTATATGTATTTATAAGGGGTAGACTTATATAATATGTTTCTTTACATAAAAATATATATAAAAGCTGCAAATAAGATGGCCGACAGATTCACATGCGTTCATGTCTAGACACACTTATCAGAGATAGATTGGAATGTAAACGGATAGAATGCTCAATGTCCTCGTGTTCATCATGAGAATGTTTAAGATCCTTGAATTACGCAGCACTGAAGACAATTTAAACCTATGGTAATGTTATAACATATTAACAAATTATATAACTAAATCTATCATTAATACATAAAAAACTAACAAACGTACTAAACCGTTTACTTTAACCTAATACTAACACCTAATACTAATCCGTTTAAAAAAAATCTAACGACCTCAAGGCAACAATCAATGTATCGGTTTATATTTAAAATATGTTTAATATCTATCCGATGGGGGGGGGGGGGGTGGAGTTTCCAGCAACTGCCAAGCCAAATCGAGAGGGAGGCGACGGCGCTTGGAGAGGGGAGGAGAGAGAGAGAGAGCCCTTGTTTGGCCGGCATGCTGGTGATTCCAATTAACCCCTTCAAGCCGGATGGTTTCCATCCGAGTATATGTTTAATATACATATATCAATAAGTAAGAAATTTTGTTAATTAAAATAGGGTATTTAAATAGTGAATACCCACTTATACCTGGTTATAAGAAGAAATGTAACCCTCTTAGAGGAAATTATTCAGTCTTTTTGTTTAACATATGAATATCAATAAGCAAAATTTTTGTTAATTTAAATACAGTATTTAAATAGTAAATGCCTACTTAAACCAAGCTATAAGATGAATTACTTACAGTACTTGTTCTGTTTTCTTTCTGTTCACATAATATTCTGTTTTGTCCGTTTTTTCTTCTCTGTAATATTACTTTGTAATGGGCTAAATGTAATTAACACCTATGGAAGCTCACCTGAAATTTCCCACCGGGGGTGGACACACACAGTATACTTAAATACTGTTCTTTTTATATTATTTATGTCATTTCGCACTTTTTTCGCTTTTTCTTCATATGGCACTTTTCCTTGTGATATACCAACAGGGTTTTGAAATTGGGATCACCCACCCAACACCCAGAAGGTTGATTTATTGTGTTGCACCATCTGAAACAAGGGAATCCATTAAACTATAATGCAAGACGACCCTCTAAAGAAATCTGGAGGAATTACTTTTTGCAGCTGGAACATTAGGGGCGTTAATGAGCCAATTAAAATTTTTGCCCAATTAAAATCAACTAATGCTGATATAATATTTTTACTGGAGAGGCACCTTAAAGATCATGCTCAGACCAGGCTGAAGGCTAACTGGATCGGTCAAATATATCACTCCTCTTATCTCTCCAAATCTAGAGGTACTGCAATTATAATCCGTAAGGGCATACCATTTAAGCATAAAAACACCATAGCAGACAAAGATGGTAGGTACGTCATAGTATCTGGGGAAATATATTCTACCCCACTTACTATGGTAAATATCTAAGCTCCCAACTTTGATAACCCACAATTTTTTAATAAAATTTTGAATATAATTTCACTCCACCCAGCAAAACCTGATAATTGGGGGAGATTTCAACTGTTCTGGATCAATACTTGGATAAATCCTCACAACAAAAGAGATATGATACATTATCAAAATCCAGCGAACTTCTAAATACGTATATAAAAAATACAAATATAACACACGTATGGAGGATTGCAAATCCATCCGAAAGAGAATACTCCTTTTACTCATCAGTACATAAAACTTATACACGCATTGCCTATTTTCTAGTGGACACTAAACTAATACCTTTCACAACTAATCCCAAATACCATAATAGTACTATTTCCGATCATTCCCCGCTAACCCTCTCCTTAAAACTAGAAGGAATGTTTAATAAAAAATCGTTCTGGAGATTTAATCCTCAAATTCTAAGTAACCCAGATTGCTGTATATTTTTAAAACAACAGATGGAACTCTTTTTTGAGACCAATGATACTGCAGGTATTTCGTCCTCGTTATTATGGGAATCTTTTAAGGCTTTTATTAGAGGTTCTATCATTTCATATCAAGCATATCAAAACAAAAAGAATAGGATGGAACAATTGCAACTAGAAGAACAGATCAGCCAACTGGACTCAGAAAACGCGATAGATCCGTCTATGGATAAACATAATAAGATAGCAGTATTAAAATTTAAGCTAAATCAATTTCTCTCTGCAAGAGTTATCAGATTAGTTCAAATTACTAAACAGGAAAAATTTGAATTCGGTGACAAACCACACAAACTACTAGCACGCCTGTTGAGAAAATTTGAAAAGGACCATACTATTCAAAAAATCAAATCAGATAAAGGTGAATTGTTGACACTTCCAAAAGACATTAACGAAAGATTTGCCCAATTCTATCAACATTTATATACATCCAAAACATCAACAGAAATGAGAAAAATTACAAACTTTCTTGATAACTGTAATCTTCCGACACTTAATGCGGTGGAACGAGATGAATTAGGAGCACAGATTTCAATTAAAGAAATAGAAGAGACAATCAATTCATTGAAGAACTGCAAAACACCAGGACCAGATGGGTTTAGTAACGAATTTTATAAAAGATTTTACGAGGTAATTTCCCCGCGTTTATACAACCTTTATATATATATGCATTTAAAGAACAGACATTACCACAAACTCTAGCTGAATCAACTATTATACTTATACCCAAAAAAGATAAAGATCTGGAAGACCAGACACAGCAATCGCCCTGTTAAATACAGATCAGAAAATATTAGCTAAAACTCTGGCAAGAAGATTAAGTAAATACGTTAATAAATTAATACACTCGGATCAAACTGGGTTTATACCCAAAAGACACGCGTTTAACAATTTGAGACGCTTGTTTAACATAATGTACTCACACAGAACGATAAAAGAAGACATCAATTATTTCATTAGACGCAGGAAAAGCATTTGATCAAGTAGAATGGAAATATCTTTTTACACTATTGCAAAAATTTCAGTTGGGAGAAATTTTATCTCATGGATAAAACTGTTATTTGATGCCGACTGCCAGAATACTGACTAACCATATACTCTCACCTAAATTTCAGTTATCCAGGGGCAATAGACAGGGATGTGCATTATCACCCCTGTTATTTGCCCTTGCGATTGAACCTCTAGCGGAAAGTATAAGAGTACATCCGAACATTCACGGCTATAATTCTAAATACTCCAATAATAAAATATCATTATATACAGATGATGTATTACTCACCAATCACCAATTCCCAAGTTAGCATTCCAATTATATTAAATCTTATAGAAGAATTTGGTTCCTTTTCAGGATATAGAATAAACTGGAACAAAAGTGAAATTATGTCAATAAAACCTCAAGAGCCGACACACCTCCGAAAATTCCCTTTCAGAATTGCTACGGAAAAATTCAAATATATGGGTGTTCAGGTAACCAGAAAATATACTTCTCTATTTAACGCAAACTTTCCTCCTTTAGTTACTAAATTAATTGCTCTTATTCAATTTTGTAAAACACTTCCGATGTCTAATAGGCAGAATAAATGCCATAAAGATGATCTTGCTCCCACAAATCCTGTACTTATTCCAATCAATACCGATATATCTTCCTAAACTTGATTCTCTGGTTACAAACTTTATTTGCGATTATAAAACACATAGAATTGTTAAACGGCACCTATGTAAACCCAAAGAAACTGGTGGATTGGCTCTCCCCAACTTCTTATACTATTATTGGGCAACAAATATTAAAAATGTAATCTATTGGTTGGACAATACAGGCCAACAGGTAAATTGGTTAATAATGGAGATAGAGGATTGTTCGCCTTTTAATATAGCACGATCCTTCTATCTCCAATAAATTTGAAGAAAACACTATATGAGAAAAATCCGATTATCCACAGTACTTTACGAATCTGGAGACAAGTGAAGTCAACCCTTAAACTGAGAAATGTATCTCTTCTTTCACCAATTGCCAACAATCCTTTGTTCAAGCCATCTATTTTAGACAAAACGTTCACATATTGGGAAAGATTAGGAATCAAAAATCTTTATGAGATGGGAACTCTTCTCTCATTTCAAGAATTACAGTCGAAATATCACCTGAAAGGTAATCAATATTTTAGATACCTTCAAATTCGAGATTATCTGAAATCATATACCCAAGAATACCCCCTGATCCCTTTAGCCACAAGGGCCACATCCAACTCCCTCTTAAGTATAGCCAATGAACTGGCCTCAACTACATTCTGTGGCAGAGAGTTCCAGGGATTCACCATTCTCTGTGTGAAAAATGTTTTTCTCATCTCGGTCCGAAAGGATTTCCCCTCTATCCTTAAGCTGTGACCACTTGTCCCGGACTTCCCCAACATCGGGAACAATCTTCCTGCATCTAGCCTGTCCAACCCCTTAAGAATTTTGTAAGTTTCTATAAGATCCCCCCTCAATCTCCTAAATTCTAGCGAGTACAAGCCGAGTCTATCCAGTCTTTCCTCAAAGGTTGAGATACTCCAGCTTTTTGTGTCTATCTTCAGTTTAAACCAGCATCTACAGTTCCTTCCTACACACAATACTATACGATAGAACTTTATTAATCCCAGGAGGGAAATTGTGTGTGTGTGGGTATATATTCGGCGGCGACCGAACAGCAATGGTGGTCAGATCTCCCACAATGCAAAGGGAGGGAGAAAGTGCCCGGCGCCAATCAGTTGTCATGGCAGTGCACATGTGCAGGGCGGCCAATTATGTGCTGGCCATGGTTGTGCGCATGTGCAAGGCGCCCGGCTGTGCCGGCGGATGAGGAGCGGCCAGCGGAGAGCAGAGACCCGGCGGCCCGGAGGCCTGGACACGGATGGCGGGTAGAGACGGAGAGTGACAGAGAGAGAGAGATAGAGAGGGGGCCCGCTCGTTGAACGGCAGGTGTCCCGGGTGCTTGCCAAGCCGGGCAAAATGGCACAGCTTTTAGGTTGCCCGGCGGGACTTTAGGTGGCCATTGGCACCCGGGCAACCGTTAATTTCGAGCCCTGGTAACTCCAACAGGCAACATCTCTGGAGAGAAGGAATGGATGACGTTTCGGATCAAGACCCTTCTTCAGACCTATATAGACCTATATTGTGGCGTCACCTGATTGTCAGACCACTTACTGTCGAACCCTCGTCAGTGGTTACGAGGACTGTCACGTGACATCATGGGCTAAGGGGAGTGTCCTGCTACATCAGCAGATCTTAACTTGAGATCATGTGTCAACAGGTAGCTGAGTTCGAGTCAACACCCTCACTCAGCAGCATGAAGCAGCAATGACTCTTATGTTAGAGAGTCCCAAACGCACATGTATGTTAAACTTATCTTGCTAATAAAGTAACACACAAAGTTTGATCACAAAGTTTGGACTCGCTACAATATAGCCATTCATATAAATAAGGCTGGATTCTTGTAATAACTTAACAGTGAGGGCAATTTGTCATCAGTTCTCTCCTGCTACGAGTAAATCAAAGCAGCAGCTGAAATTTTTTGAAGATCATCAGCCTTTCCCATGATCTACAGGTTAAACTTCCCATGAGTGCTGATGGCTGGTTAGTGCTTTTGATGAAAGTTTTCAGGGTCTCTGGATGATATAAATTATAGGATTCCATTTCCAACTTGATACAGGTTACATCATGTTTGTTCTACACATTTCACTGGGGCTTTAATGACTGCTGGTTGTTGGGCTGTTAAAATGAATCCCGGAAACCATGAACAAAATCGGTACTCCATTGTGTTGTTTATATTTATGGTGTCGTGGTTGTGTTTATTTGCAGTGTCCCTTTATGCAAGACGGACCTCCATTCAAATTCAAGGCGTTTTGAAATTGCTCTGTCTATTGTATGTTTTTTCCAATATTCCAGGGAAAAATTCCTTAAATTATGGAATATATTTACTTTTGAGTCTTATGCAATAGCAGAATGCTAAACCTTTTAAAGTCATTTTGCATAGTCCAAACACTCTCTCCTCTCCCAGCAAAAAGGACTTAATGCTTCTCATGCTAACTGCCACGTTGAGTTAAATGTGGCACATTTGTGGTGCTGCATAGTAGCAGGTTTTATGCATTTGGGTAGTATAGATCATGAGAAAATGTAAACAATACAATTTTTATGCTGCTCCTAGTGAATGAGAAGGAATATCAGTAAACATGGCCTTGGGCACGTTCATGATGCTTTGCATTCTGGTCACAGATAATGCCTGATCATTCTCATTATAATCTTCTGCTCAGGATCTCTTTAGATAATTCCCTGTAGAGGCAATGGAGTAGTTAAGCCCTGAGGAATGATGATTCAGTAGCTTGAGTCCTGATTTTGTTTAAAAACTAGAATTATTAAGTCTGGGGTAGTGATATAAACATTGACAGACCGAGGAATTATCATTAAACCTTATAGAGATGTTGCCTTTCATTAATTGTAAAACACATCTTGAATTTATTCTCAAGCGAGGGGGAATCAACCAAGGGATAATTATAAAGGGGGAATAGAAAACCAAGTTGTATTTTGCTATAACTGTGCAAGACTTTGGCAAGACCATGATGGGAAAACACCCTTTGGCTATAATCACTATGTTTCATCCGTTAACATGGCATAGAAGACCACTCGGCCCATTGCGTCTGTGCTGATGCATCCCCACCTTGGCCTCTGCTCATGGCACCCCAAGATGAGGGATGTCATGTGGGGAAAATAATTACCAGAACTGACGTGCTTTCTACAGAGTTCACAATAAGAGAGCATCTAATTGAAATCCATAAGAATCCAAGAGTACTTGGGAAGGTAGTGCTCTGAGAATATTTTCCTGGAAAACATTATAGTCTGTAATTAAAGATGGTGCCTTGAAATATTTTAGTTGGTCAGAAATTGAGAGCATGGTTTTGTAAATGATAAATCATTTGTAATTAACCTGACAGAATTTTTTTTTTTTTTAAAGAGATGACTCAAATATATATGGATATTAACTTTTTTGGACCCAGGGGAATTTTATGAAATAATTCACAAGATAATTAACTAAGGATGAAGCTCTCTGAGCTGCTGGCAAAAAATTGTTGTAATTAGTAAGTTGACTTACTGATCAGCAAAAAATCAGGGTTAATGTACTCACTCCGACACAATCTCCAAGATTGTTCACAACTGTTCACAACTTTTGTATTATACATTAATGAATATAAAGATTTATCCACTTTGCTCATATTTAGAGAAGTGTGTTATCGAGCAATCCATTTCTGTGCTCAAGATTTTATTTTTGGGGTTGCCATGCTGAAGGCTGAAATGTTAATAGGTGGTGATAAAGGAGATGGAAACGGCTTTTTTAAGTGAACATTTTGTTGGCTGCTTCTCAGAGCATTGAAACCTGCCTGCCGGTTATTGCTAGATCCTTAACTGCTTTATGCATCCATGATAATCAATTTCTGATAAAGGTTTTGAATGCATTCCAAACAATCAGCACGCCCACGTTCTAATCCAAATAATTTTTGAACAGTTAGGAATTTGTTGAAAATTAAAAAAATCTTACGTGCAATATGCCATGATTAAATTCTGATTTAGCTGACAAAGCAACCGTCATACCCTGTGGGATAAATGAAATATGGGGAAAGCATTGCAAATACTGCAACATAAATACTATGCTTGGTAATTATAGGTTAAAACATCAATCTCTGTTCATGTTCCTCAGTTAGATTAATTAAGCCTGGTGTAAAGGATAATATATTGTAGGAAGGAACTGCAAATGCTGGTTTAAACTGAAGATAGACACAAAATGCTGGAGTAACTCAGCGGGTTGGGCAGCATCTCTGGAGAGAAGGAATGGGTGACGTTTCGGGTCGAGACACATCTTCAGGCTCGGTCTTCATTGGCTTTCTATGCTGAACAAGCAGCACATTTGTCCACAGACTTGCAGTGCAACTTAATGAAAAGCATTTTCCTATTTTTTACACAAATGTAAGGCAAACACAAACACAAGTTCAAAGGACTATTCTAAGAATACGTCAATCCAAAGAAAAAGTGCACATATAAAAGCAAGTATCAAAACAAAACATTATTCTTATCTAAGTAGTTTTTGAACCCCTGTAGTCCCCTGCGATCCCAGAAAGAGGTCAAAGTGTCCGTGGTCACCCCATGCTCCCTTTCCAGTGACATCCCCGTGCATATAAGGCTCTGTGCAACGCACCGCCCTCTCCCACGTCCCCAATGTAAAGGGGGAGGACTCCTACATAGACAGACGGTCACTGGAAGCCCTCCTCACCATGGGATGACACAACTGCTCTCCAGGGCATGTGTGGATGGAAGTGGAGAGTGTGCAAGAAGGAAGTGGAGAGCCTGCAAGAGCAGCCCATACAAAAATGCTTTCCCATGTCAATAGACAATAGTCACAGAAGGATACATTCTGTTGGGGTCTCCTCGCACATCTTTGCTTATTGTGGCTTTTCAACAATAGTTCTTACCTCAGTGAGTTTTGGAATTTAAAATAAAACTTGGTTTTAATAACAAGCATTAAAAAAAATGTATGCTAACTTATTTACTGTGCATATTTTATTGTATTCATTCAGGATTAATTAAAATGTTTAAAATATTTCATAAATGTGCTTGTTCCCTTTCTTGTTTGTAACTGAAAATTTAACATTGTTGGCTGTTCCATCAGCTTAATGACATTAAAAAAAAAACTGCTCTGGAAACTCAGCATGCCAGGTAGTATCTGTGAGGGGAAATGAACAGGCGGCATTTCCAGTCGGGACCCTTCTTCAGACGGATGTAGTAGAAGAGAGATAGCTGGTAGAAGGAGGTCAGAGGAAGGAGTGCGGCAAGAGTTGGCAAGTGATGTGGAATAAGGTGTAGATTCATTGGTTGGCAGATCAATCAGGTGGGGGGGGGGGAGAAGGGTGAAGGTAGTAACCAAGTCTAGAGGTAGAGGAGAGAAAATGGTAGAATCTTATAAGAAAGTAAGGTGGGGACTGTGATGCAGAAACAGAAGGAGGGATGGTGGGTAGAAGGAAGAGGGTAGGTCAGAACAAAAGGGGACCCAGTCTAGGGAAGGGTGGAGTTGAGCAGATGGAGGAGGGGAAAGGAACTGGGTGATGGGGCAGAGGGAGCAGTGGAAAGCAAAGTATGTGCGAGTGGGATTAGGCAAGGATGGGGTGGATAACTGGGTAAATGAGAAGGAGAAGGGTTACCTGAAATTGGAAAATTCAACGTTCATTCTGTCAAGTTGTCGGCTCCACAAGCATGATATGTGCTGTCAGTCTGTATTTTGCTCAAGACTCCAGCATCTGCAGCCTCTTATGTCTCTATCTTGAGAACATGACAGATATCGGCGAACTCAGAACTGTTTGAATTCAGTGTCCGATAATGGAAAGTCCACAACACTGATTGCCAGATCTTTTCTTTCTTTTAAAATCTTTTTATTCGTTTTTTACCAAAAAACAAAAACAAAACAAAAATGACAGAGCAAAAAGGGTAATGATAAACATAACAATGGTATTGATACATAAGGATCAGGATTACATTAATAACAGGTATAACCTAATATGAGTACAGTGTCAAAATACACATTGAATATAGACCTCCCTGTCTCTATGTAAATATAGTTAAATATTTAAAAGAAAACTTATATATGTAGAAAAAAACCCACAAAGATAAAAAGACAAGAAAAGAGGAATAAAGGAAGAAACAAAACCCCCAGAAACTAAAGAAAAAATGAAAGGGGGGAAATAAATAAATAAATAAAAACAAATCAAAACAGAATCTGAACTGAGAATTTCAACAATTTAAGTCTGGTTGTCATCCTGTTTATAGACTTTAGCTCGGCCTTTAACACCATACACCCAATTAAACTCTATAATAAGCTGTTGGACATGAGCATTCACCCAGCCATGTGCCATTGGATCCTGCACTTTTTGATAAACAAGAGTCAAGGTGGGTGAAAAACTCTCCAGCCCTTTGACTCTCAACACAGGAGCCCCCCAAGGGTGCGTTCTGTCACCTCAGCTCTTCTCACTTTACACCAACAACCTCATATCCCAATGCAGCTCAGTCAAAATTTTCAAATATGCAGATGACACAACAATAATTGGCCTCATCTCAGACAACAACGAAGCACAATACCATCAAAAGTCGACAGCGCAGTCAAATGGTGCGCAGACAACAACCTCCAGCTTAATACATCAAAAACCTTGGAAATCACCATAGACTTCAGACGCAAACAAAACCCCAAACCCCCGGTCCATGTCAACTCCCATCCCATAACCTCCACAAACTCATTCAAGTTTCTGGGCACCTATATCTGCAATAATCTAAAATGGCACATCAACGCAGACCACATCATTAAGAAAGGACAACAACGCCTATACTTCCTCAGACAGCTCAAAAAGTTCAGAGTCCACAAACACCTCCTGGTCCATTCCTATCAATCCATTATCGAAAGCATCATCACCTCCTCAATCACAGTCTGGTACGGAAACACTGACAGTCACTCACTACACAGATTACAGCGCATTGTCTCCAAGGCTTCCAGGACCATCAACTCCCCCCTCCCCTCAATCCATTCCATTTACCTCCAACGTACCTCAAAACGGGCAATAAAGATCATCTCGGACCCCTCCCATCCAGCAAACCACCTTTTTCAGTCTCTCCCTTCAGGGAGGCGCCTCAGGTCACTTGCCACAAAATCCACCCGTTTTAAAAACAGCTTCTTCCCCTCAGCAATAAGAACACTCAATTCCCTCCAATAACAGACAACACTAAGGACTCTTGATGTATATAGTGTCTTGTCTATGGTCTTTGTCTGTTCTTTTGCACTATGTTCTGTTGGTGAGATTTGTGATTTGTGATGTGGTATGGATGCACTTTATACATCCCTTGAGGTCCAAACGAAATGCCGTTTCTGCAGCCATACATTACAAACAAATAGACCCAAGACACAACATAATTTACATAAACATCCATCACATTGCTGTGATGGAAGGCCAAAAAAACTTCTCTCTCCACTGCACTTTCCCCCCCGATGTCAGAGTCAAAGTCAAAGCCCCCGGCGGGCGATGGCGAATTGTCCCGCAGCCATTAAAGCCACGTCGGGTGATGCAAGGTCGCACACCGGGTCTTGGTGTTAGAGCCCCCGGCGTGTGCTCGCAGAGACCCGCCGCCATTCCAAGCCGCGCGGGGCGGTGCTGTAAGGCCCCGCTCCAGGAGCTCTTCAACCCCGCAACTCGGGCGGGAGAAGTCGCCGCTGCGGAAGCCCCGAAAAGCGGTATCCCTCCAGGGACCCGCGGGCTCCCGGTGTTACCGTCCGCCAGACCCGCAGTTGCAGCCACCGAATCTCCGGGGGTCGGGTCGCAGCAGCGTCCACCACAGCTCCACCCGCTCTGGACTCGGCCAGCTCCGCGACGGTGAGGTGAGTAGTCGGCACCACAGCCCCCGGTCTTCCTGTTGGAGGCCGCTCCTCGTTGCAGCCCCAACGACAACGGAGACCCGACAAAGAAAAGGTCGGGTCTCCCGTGCAGGGAGAGATTTAAAAGTTACCCCCTCCCCCCACACACCACCCCCACCCCCCCACACACATACCCCAACAAAAAATAACAAAAACTACATAAAAACATAGACATAAAATAATAAAAACGCAGACGGACTGCAGAGGCCGCTGCTGACGAGAGTCGCGCCGCCTACCGGGGAGGTAAAGGTAAAGTAGTTTTTAGGTATAGAGGTAAAATAGTTTTTATAACGGTTTGAGTGGGAGCAATTTATGTTGTGTGAAAGTGTTGAATAAATTTTCCTCAAGGATTATCAAATTTAACCAAGGGGTCCACAATGTCACTCCTAATTTTTTCTAAATTTAAACATGATATCGTTTCAGAGTACCAATGGAGTGTGGTCGGAGGGTTAGAGTCTTTCCATTTAAATACAATAGATCTTCTGACGATTAGTGTCGTAAAAGCAATCAACCGATGGGCGGAACGGGACAAATGAATAAAATCTAACATTGGTAGCCCAAAAATTGCAGTAATAGGATGAGGTTGTAATTCAATACCTAAGACTACAGAAATAGTATCAAAAAATTCTTTCCAATATTTTTCCAAAAGTGGGCAGGACCAAAACATATGGGTCAGTGAGGCCACTTCAGAGTTACATCTGTCACAGGTAGGATTTATATGAACATAAAAACGAGCTAACTTATCTTTTGACAAATTAACTCTGTGAACCACCTTGAATTGTATCAGAGCGTGTCTTGCACACATTGAAAAGGTATTGACTAATTGAAGAATCCTCTCCTATTTCTCTATAGATAGAGAAACTTGGAGTTCTCTTTCCCAGTCATTCTTAATTTTATCAAATATATCTTTGTAATTTCAGAATCAACTCATAAATAGTCGTTATTAATCCTTTCTGATAAGGGTTCAAATATAAAAAAAATTCCAAAATTTCGGTTTGATGTGGTAGCGGAAAAAAGGGTAGAGTAGCCTTCAAAAAATGTCTAATTTGTAAATATCTAAAAAGTGTGAATTAGGTAAATTATATTTATTGGAGAGTTGTTCGAAACACATAAAACAACCATTCAAAAACAAATCACGAAAGGCTACTAATCCCTTCCTCTTCCATAACAAAAAGGCTTGATCAGTACTAGAAGGTTGTAAGAGAAAATTGGATAAGATAGGACTCGATAAGATAAAATCATTTAGTCCAAAAAACTTACGAAATTGAAACCATATTCGAAACGTATGTCTTATTATTGGGTTAGTCGTATATTTATTAAATCTCGTAATTGTAAAAGGTAGCGAGGCCCCTAGAATAGAAGCCAATGATAGCCCTTGTAAGGAATCACATTCAAGGTTTATCCATCCTGGGCATTGGGTATATTCTAAATCTTTTGTCCAAAATGTTAGATAATGAACATTGACAGCTCAATAGTAGAATCTAAGGTTTGGCAATGCCAAACCACCATCTTTTTTTGATTTCTGTAAGTATTTTTTACTTAGTCTGGAATTTTTATTCTGCCTATAAATGAAGACATTTTGGAATCTATAATATCAAAGAAAGATTTGGCAATAAAAATTGGTATCATCTGAAATAAATACAGAAATTTAGGTAAAATTAACATTTTAATAGCCGATTAAAGATAAGGACATTGGTGACCATTTAGTAAAATGTTGTTTAATATGGTCAATTAAAGGCATAAAATTAGCTTTAAAATAAATCCTTGTGTTTCTTTGTGATCTTAATACCTAGATAAGTAAAACTTTCGGTTGTCAATCTAAGTGGAAACTGTCCATAATTCGAAACTAGATTATTTAATGGAAAAAGCTCACTCTTACTAAGATTTAGTTTATAACCAGAAAAACTACTAAATTGATTAAGTAATGCTACAATTGCCGGAATAGATTTCTCAGGGTTAGAAATGAATAATAACAGATCATTTGCATAAAGAGATAGCTTATGTGTCTTATTCCCGCGGACAATACCAAAAATATTAGGGGATTCCCTAATAGCGGTGGCCAAAGGTTCCAAAGCAACATCAAATAGTAAAGGACTTAAGGGAGCCCTGTCTAGTACCTCGAAAGAGCCTGAAAAAACGGGATCTCTGATTATTAGTAAGTACAGAAGCCTGAGGTATATGATATATCAGCTTGATCCAATAAATAAATTTTGGACCTGTAGCGACACCATACGTGACGAATAAAGATGAGTCGTCAGGCCGGTTTAAAGAATAATTTATTCGGTGGTAGTTGGTGTGCTAACTATAATACAATGTTGTTGCAGCTGAGCGAGGTTGTTCCCTCGTGCTCAGCTGCCAGTTGTCTCTTTAGGTCTCGTGGTGAGGAGCTTTTGTATCAGGACACTCCCTCTAGCCCATGACGTCACGTGCCCGCCCTCGTATCTCCTGACGAGGGTTCGAGCATGAGTGGCCCTGTTTAGGCTGACGCCACAGGACCCCCCCCCCAGAACCGGAGGAAGGAATAGAATGGTCGAGGGCGGGTCCTGCATGTGTGTCGGGGACACCGCGGGTGAGTGTCGGGACGGAGGCTCCACGGGCGCAGTCGACGCTCTGCGTGGGCGATCCCGAGGTACCGAGGGGTGCGAGAGGACCGATGCAGAAGCCGCCGGTCGGAAGAGACACAGCCGTATCTCCTCGACCAGCGAAGGGAGAGTGTCCTGAGAAATACGTCCCCCAGCAACGGCTGGGAGACGTCGGCAACAAGGAAGGAAAATAACGGTCGAGGGCGGCTCCTACACGTGGGCCAGGGACACCCCGGGCGGGAGTCGGGACGGAGGCTCCACGGGCGCAGTGACGCTCTGTGTGGGCGATCCCGAGGTACCGAGGGGTGCGAGAGGACCGATGCAGAAGCCGCCGGAGATAAAATAAACAAAACAATTCCTGAATCGGGCGTGGAAAAACAGTTAACACAAAATGAACAGCAACAAGAAAAATTACAGTGCCATCAGCGTCCAAAGTTCAAATTGTCCATAGTGCAGAATAGTGTTGCCGTGATGGCATCCAACCGGAAGATGGCGCTGTGGCCGGTAGTCAGGCTGCAGTGACGGCAGTCGTCCTGATGGTGGCGCTGTTGCCAGTAGTCAGGCTGCAGTGACGGCATCCGCCTGGAAGGTGGCGCTGTGACGGCGGTGAGGCTGCAGCGACGGCGGCTGACCTGTCGGTGGCGCTGTTGCCGGTGGTTGTGCTGCAGTGACGGCATCCAGCCGGAAAGTGGCGCTGTGGACGGCAAGTTTGTGTTTATCTGCCGGCCGGCCGCGGTGGCCATGTTTGTAGTCGTGCGGCCGCCTGTTTCAGGCAGCCGCGGTGGCCATTTTGCCGGCCGGCCGATTGAATCCCTGGGCCGGACAGGTAGACAGCGCCCAGGGATCTTCAGTGTTCCTGCCGGTGAGGTGATGAAAGGGCGTCTTCGGCAGGCGCCCCAGGTAAGCCCGAGCTATCAGGTGGCTAGGCCCTGGGCAGCGGCCAGCCTGTTGCGGTGCCGGGTCTGCCGGTGAGGTGCAAGGTGTGGAGCCGTGGCCGCGACGAGGCCTGTTGCGGTGACGGGTCTACAGCCGTGTCCGTGGTGAGGCCCGGTGCGGTGCAGGTGAGGTGAGGTCGGGGCAGGGCCTGGAGCCGTGTCTGCGGGAAGGCCTGGTGCGGTGCAGGGTGTGGGCCTAGCCTGTTGTCGGGAGCGGGAGAGCGGCAGGTACTCTCTCTCTCTGCTCCCCGGGCCGTCGGGTGTGCGTCGGTGTTGCTGTGGGGCAGGAGGCTGCTAAGCTCGCAGCTCCTGCAGCAGCTGGTGGAGCAACGGCGGCTGATAAAGCCTCTCCGCTCCAGTGGTCGGCTCTGGGCAGGTCATGCGGGGGAGCACGGCGGCCATCGCACAAGGCGGCCCGCCTAGTTGCCGGGAGCGGGAGAGCGGCAGCAGCGACGGCTTCGCAGCTCCGTTGAGCAGCAGCTGGTGGGGAAGAGGCGGCATACCTCACTGCAGGGCCGGGTTGGCTGCAGCATCGTTCTGCAGGGCTGGGCAGCCGGCTGCAGTCATCAGGTCTCCCGAGGCTGCGTGCTTCAGCAGTCCAAATTTCAATTCGGACAGTCGGGGGTCACCAGTGTAGCGGCACCATACGTGGCGAATAAAGATGAGTCGTCAGGCCGGTTTAAAGAATCATTTATTCGGTGGTAGTTGGTGCGCTAACTATAATACAATGTTGTTGCAGCTGAGCGAGGTTGTTCCCTCGTGCTCAGCTGCCAGTTGTCTCTTTAGGTCTCGTGGTGAGAGAGCTTTTGTATCAGGACACTCCCTCTAGCCCATGACGTCACGTGCCCGCCCTCGTATCTTCTGACGAGGGTTCGAGCATGAGTGGCCCTGTTTAGGCTGACGCCACGGACCAATCTTAAAATGTTCAAGTGTATTGAATAAGTATTCCCATACTACTCGATCAAACGCCTTCTCGGCATCAAGTGAAATGACACATTCTGGGGTTTTATTTGACGCTGTATATACAATATTCATTAATCTCCTAACGTTAAAGTATGAGTAACGATTTTTAATAAAACATGTCGGATCTTCAGAGATAATTTGCGGTAAAATATTTTCCAATCTCATAGCTAATATTTTGGAAAGAATTTTGAAATCTACATTTAACAGTGATATAGGCCTATATGATGTCACTTCAGTAGGGTCTTTATCTTTTTTAAGGATTAAAGAATCTCCTAGTGGCAGCATGCTGTAAAGGTTGCAAATTCGTTTGCTCCCTTAACTTTTAACCTTCACTTACCACTCTTTCAATGTTACTTGTGATTACTTGACTTCAAGGCACGGTCTAACTTTTCATAAAGTGTTGATAACACTTTTACACACCTTAATCGTGAAAAGGATGGAGACAAGAAGGAAAGGAGGCTCCCCAAGGAAGGAACAGGGGAAAGCCACAACCACAGCCACAGCTTCTGACTCCAGTATCATAGAAGCAATATCGAAAATGAACGATGAATTGAAAAATGAACTGAAAAATGAAATGAAAACAAGATTTGGCCGTTTGGAAGAAATGGTGAAAGGAGTTTCGACCAAATTGAAGGAAGTTCAAGGAAAGCTGACTATGTTACAAGATGAACTTCGTGAACAAAAGGAACAAATTGATAACTTGCGAACCCTGGGAGATTTGAAGATTGAAAAACTGGAACGGAGAATTAATGAAAATATTCGAGCACTTCAGCAATATAAGACTAAAAATATGGACCTGGAAAACAGAAGTCGTCGATTGAATTTACGAATTGTTGGTTTGCCGGAAGGTCAAGAAGGAGATAATGTTATAAAATATGCTTCTAAATTGATAAAGGAGACTTTCAACATTGAGCACAATGAAAATCTTCTGTTTTTGGATAACACACACAGGATTGGGAAGAAATCTGGTAATAAACCGAGACACTTGATTATTCAGTTTCATGTTTCGCAAATGAAGGCGAATATTCTCCAGGCAGCAAAAAAGTTGGGCGTGGTTGAATATGAAGGGTGCAAGTTTCGGTTTGTTCCTGATTATAGTTACGAGCTTTTGGAAATAAGAAAGTCCTTTCATAATGTAATGTCTGATCTGTTCAAGAAAAAGCTGCGCACAGCCTTACTTTATCCAGCTAGACGGCGTATACGACTTTTCAATGGTAACACTCGATTTTTTAACAATCCTCAAGATGCTTCCAGCTTTTTGGAGAGTTACGAGGGTGAAGGGGAGTAATTGATAGCTGATTAAGTTATAATTGGAGATTTACTGTTCCTATTTTGACAACATATCGTTTGGTAATGATTAAGAATTTAACTGGACGAGTTGTTTTTTTATATATACTAATTTTAAAGAATTTCTTTGTTAATTTGTGTTCCCCTGTCGTTGGGCAAATTAAGGGAACGCAGTTCTTGGTTTTTCATGTTTTGACCTTGGATAATAATATGTAGCACTCGCTCTTCAGTTCCATTGCCAGCATGTTTTTTTTTCCTCTCTTTCAAACGATAACAATGAACGTGTTGTGGCTATGGAGTGGCAAAATATGATCTTCTCTATGTCGGGTGCTGTTGCTAGGAGAAATGGGGGTAGGGAAGGGATTAGGTAGCTTACTGATCTATTGGTCAGTTTCGGGCTTTACAGGGGTGGGGGGGGGGGGGGGAGGAGTCTCTTGTTTCTTATTTAGTGTTCTTCATTTGTGCAAAATCTGAACTACAAAAATGTCTGAAATGTTGTCACTTCTGGCTCCACCCTAGATTTTTCTTCTTCCAGTATCATGAACTATTAGGCTTTAAGAAATTAACCCTTTAAATCACGCATGATTTTTACAAGCAATATGGATAAAGTTATTAACTTCCTTCTATGGAATGTGAATGGCTTGAACCATCCCATTTAGAGGAAAAAAGATGTAAAGCTCTTCGCAGACTAAATGCTCAGATTATCTTTGTTCAGGAAACTCATGTAAGGCAAGATGACAATCAACAATTTTTCAAGTTTTGGAGAGGACAGCAGTTTCATTCAAATTCACAGGCTAAGGTGAAAGGAATCTCTATTTTTATTGACTCCTCAATTCCGTTTGTTCATTATGAAACAATTTCTGATCCATATGGTAGATTTTTGGTGATTACCGGTATTCTTTATAAGCAAAAGGTTGCTATGGTGAATGTTTACGCACCAAATATTGATCACCCCGAGTTTTTTAAACAGTTAATTGCATCCTGTCCTAATTTAAATGAACACTTTTTAATAATGGGTGGAGATTTCAACTGCTGTCTGAACCCCATGATTGACAGATCTACATCTGATCATGATACTGACTGTAAAGGGAAATTCATTTAGTTGTCTCTAATTGAAACAATGACAATAAATTTGAATACAATACAATACAATACAATGCTTCCAAATAAATCAGCTAGTTTTATTAATTATATTTTACTTGACTCTGGAATGTTAGAAGTTTGGAGATTCTTACACCCAAATGACAAAGAATTTTCTTTTTTCTTTCATGTATATCATAGTTATTCTAGGATTGACCACTTTATAATAGATTCTTGGCTAGTTTCATTGGTCATTGCATGCGAGTATGATGCAATTGCTATTTCTGATCACGCACCGTTGAAACTATCAATCAAACTACATGATTCCAAGTTTAGTGCTAAACAATGGCGATTTAATGCTACTTTGCTTCAAGACTTAAACTTTATAAATTTTATTAAAGATCAGATTGCTTTTTACTTCTTGACAAACTCTACTGAAGAAATATCCAATGGTGTAGTCTGGGATGCTTTTAAGGCATATATTCGTGGACAAATTATTTCATACTCCGCGGGATTAAAAAACCAAACTCATAAAGAAATAGGTACATTGGCTGACGAGATTAAAGAAATTGATAAAAAATATTCAAAAGCTCCTAGTTTAGAGCTCTATAAGTAGCAATGTTACAAAATTTTGAGATTTAAAAAATCAAGTCTAATTTATCCCATCAGATAAAGCATAAAAAGAAGTTTAATTTGACACCTAATTCACTTTCGTATCTCATGTATTAAAAAAGCTATGGCCATTTTCATACTCGGAAATTAGCATCTTGTTCCCTATTGATTTTCTATGGACGTAACAAAAAAGCTGTGATCGTGGACAGTCAAAAGCCCATAACTTTCTTAAAAATTAAGAGAACTGAATGAAATTTTCAGTTATCATAGATTGAACCATTCTGAAACAAATATAAAATAATCTTACTTGGATGACCTGAAATTAAAGCATATAATTAGTTAGTTACCCAAGTGTAGCTAATTTCAAACTTCAATTACTAGATCTAAACATCTATCCATTTCTTAATAAATGATTAACATTTTTAAATAGCCTAAGTGTGCAAATAATATTCATAAATAATTCACAATAAAACATGATTTTTAAATCTCATTTACATTAATTTATAGGCCAAATGGAAGGAATTTAGTGTTCAATTGCTGTAAATTAAAGTCCATTTTAAATCAGCTTTCTAGTGGGATCCTGTGAACGCGCTGGTTTAGAACGTTCACATTGCGGTAGATTTGTGCCTCAAATGCCCAGAAAAATACTGCGGGATATAATGGGCCCAAAATAAGCTACTCGCAATATTAAACTTTGTATAAAAGGATCTTAAGAAGCCCTTTTTAATGTAAAAATAAGCTACAAACCTTCTGTGGTTTGCTTTATGAGACCCTGCGGTTGCTGGTGGTCGCGGGTTTAGAGATTGATTTTTAAACTACTATAACTATTATCCAAGGCCTTTAAAACTAATAATAGCTTTTGCGACGAGGTCTTCCAGCGATTTTTCGTTAATAATTAACTAGGCTGAACATCTTCGTTTTGAACAGCCTAGAGAAAATCGCGTTTTAAACCCGCCCCCCTCTAAACGGCGCCAAAATCGCGCACACCCGCAGCGACAGATTTTCAGCGACGCTTCAGGTAGGCTTTGCAACATACCTACTATAAGAATAGAATTGAACTTCAATTGAGAGGGGGCGCTGCACTGGCAGCAGCCTGTCGGCAGCGTGTCCGTTTTCCCCCCAACTTTTTTTATTTTTTTAGTATGTTTAAAAGTCTGTTTTTAATGTTTCTTTGTGTGTTATGTGTGGGGGTGGTGTGGGGGGAGTAAGGGGGAAACCGTTTCGGCCGCCTCTTCCATGGAGAGGCAATTTTTTCAGGTCGCCTCCCCCGTGGCCTAACAGCAAGGATCGGCGCGGACTTTCCCGGAGACGCGCCCGGAGCTTCAGCGGCGGGCGCAGCGTGGACTCTCGGCGCGGAGCGGGTGAGACCTCGCTGGAGGGGAGCGCTCCGTTACGCTGGCCCGCGGCAGCCGGCAGCCGGCAGCCTGAAGCCGCAGTCTGCAGAACTCCAGCTGGTGCGGCGTCTACAGCCCGGGATCCCTCGTGGAGGACCCGGGGGGAAGAAGAAGCTTCCACCGCCGGCCCGCGGCTGTCTTCTACCGCGGGTGCGGCATGGACTTAACATCACCCCAGGAGGGGAGCTTCGACCGCCGGCCCTGCAGACTGCGGTGCTTCCGGCTGCGGCACGGCAGGTACTTTAAAACTTTGACCGCCGGCCTGCGGCCTTCACCAGCCTGAAGCCACGGTCTCTGGTTGGGAAGAGCCGATCCTGGACTCACCTTGACTTTGACTTTGTCCCTTACCATCTGGACGCCCGCAGCAACGGCTGTGGAGGGTGGTGGTCCCGACCACGGGGGAAAATGGAGGAGGACTGGCCAAGCTCTGTGCCTTCCACCACAGTGATGAATGCTGTGGTGGATGTTTGTGTAAAAATTTTATTGTGGTTGTGTTCTTTATTATTGTCCGCTGCTGGCAACCCAAATACCACCGACCTTGGTTGTGTGGCAATTAAATTATATCAATTATATCAATCAATATGATTTGTTATTAGTATCACCGATTGAGAACCAGCTACTTAAAACCAAAAGTCAATTTTATATACATGGCGAAAAATCTGGTAAATTACTTGCTAATCAGTTGAAAGCGGTGTCGGCCAAGCGTCAGATTACTAAAGTGAGTAAACGGGATGGTACACTAACTGTAGACCATGACAAAATTAATAAATCCTTTCAGGAATTTTATACCTCCCTATACCAATCAGAATTTCCTACTGATTCCAATATAAGGCATGAGTTTTTAAAGAAACTGAATTTACCAAATTTACCATATAATGAGTCTCTGTTGTTAGATGAACCCATCACGGAAGAAGAAATACAGAAAGCAATTCTTTCAATGAATTTTGGGAAAGCTCCCGGTTTAGATGGGATTACAGTAGAATTTTTAAAGTATTTTTCAAATTTATTGTCTCCCTGGCTATGCAAGGTATTTAAAGAAGCCTTTTTAAGGAATCTTTACCACAATCTTTTTATGATGCCAGATCTTTGTGGGCATCTTTCTGTAAGGTCAGCATGGTCGATGCGGTCATTTCACTGTAAAACGACTAAGATCCATGTTAGTGTTAACAAAACAGCAGACCCGGTAGCGTAAGAGACCATGCCATCAAATGTATTGATAAAGACATTTGTATTTCCAGAATTTATTGTTTGAGACATTGTCTTTCATTGAGTATTGCTCTGGTGATGCTCCTTCTCTCTCTATCCACCACACATTATAATCACTGCCTTCCCGTCTTTCCCTCCCTGTGGGCTGAAACCTCTATTTTCAATTGCATTAAAACACCAATTAAACAACTGTCTGCCTATTTGGAAAATCCCATAATTGCCGGGATCTTGTATTCCACTCTCCTTTAAAACTCACTGAGTTCACTGTATTGTAATATCATGCAACAAAAATAAATCCAAAGTATGTTGGAGTATTATAGGAGTAACCTGCAACAATCCAGAAAATCAGCCTGTTGGGCACCACCATCTAGCGTGCTAGATTATTTGACTTTTACTGTATTCATCAAAATAGTGAGTGTTCTATAACTAGTTATAATGATCCCTGTTCTCTGGCATCATGAACCGTCCTTACTGTACAATCTTCCAGAGCGGGATCATCAGTTTCATTGTGATATGCCACTTTAGGCTTTGTCTTCTGTTTCCAAATGATATGGTTAAAACTCCCTTCCAATTTAATTCATTTCGAGCACTGAGATCACCGTGATGGTTTTCTCCAGCTTTTTCCCTTGCGACTCCAAGCGCATTTTTGATCTAATGTTTAAAGCCAATTAGCTATGTATTCTAGTGCATCTACGGCCTTTACAAAATTAAATTAAAATTGATTAGATACAGTGAAATGTGAAACAATGCATTCTGTTTGTGCAGCTTGTGATTGAGAGTTTGGAACTGATTGTTTCTGATTTTCAACTTCCAGGCTATTTTCTGACCTTTCTGGCTCCTGTGAACAACATCACGATAGTACAAGGCCAGACGGCGACCTTGCACTGCAAAGTTGCAGGGAAACCACTTCCAAACATAAGATGGCTGAAAAACGATGCACCGGTTTTTCAAGAAGCAAGACGGATTACAATAAGGAAAACCGAATACGGTTCCCGACTGCGAATTCAAGATCTGGACACAACCGATACAGGCTACTACCAGTGTGTCGCATCTAATGGGAATAAAACCATCACAGCTACCGGGGTACTATATGTGAAACTTGGTATGTCTTTTATTTTGGACACATATGTGAACAGAAGACCTTGAGTTTGGTTATTTTGTGCTCCCTCTCTACTGTTCTCACACTTGTTGAAATACTTCACAAATTACGCTGCTAATTACGATTCTCACAAAAGCAGAAAATGCTCGAAGTGCTCAGCAGGTCAGGCAGCAGTAGTGGAAAGAGAAAGTGAGCTAACATTTCAGGTTGGACTACACATCAGAAGAAAGGTTCTGCAACCTGAAACGTGAATGTTTGTCCTTCCACAGGTCCTGACATCCTAAGTGTTTCCAGCACCTTATGTTTTTGTCTCATATCTGCAGCACTGCAGATATTTAGATTTTCATTTAATTGCTATTGTCGCTTGTTTTCGTTCTGCACATCTTGTTCCTTCCTAGCAGGATACATGGAGCTGTTATGGCTCATTTTTTTCCCATCCAGTTGCTGACTCAAATCTCCTCAATTTACTTGTTTGTGATTCCACCTACTAGGCTAGTACCAGACCTTATACCAAGATCTGACCCCCAAAACCACACTGGCCCAGTTATGCAGCGTTGAGATAAACCGCACCGATTAAAAACAAAATCACATAACAGAAGTAAAGGAGCACGATGTAGAAACAAGGAACTGCAGGTGCTGGAATCTTGCGTAAAACATAAAATGCTGGTGTAACTCAGTAGATCGGGCAGCATCCGTGGGGGACATGGATAGGCGGCATTTGGGCTCAGAAACTTTCTCCAGACTAATTGTGGTGGGGGAGAGAAGGCAGGTACAAATACAGAGATAGGAACAGGTGTTATATCTCTTGCAGTTGTTAGGAAAAAGGTAACTGGGCAGGTGGTGGTTTGGGTGGGAAGGGATGAGGGGGTGGGGTGGAGGGGGGAGGCTGGGGGGAGTGGTGGGAGCCACATTTACTGAAGAAAGAGGACCTGAGATTATGATCTTTAGCTGGAATTACCAAAGTTAGTGTGAAATATTATTAAATCTGCTTGGCTTAGTTCAGAAATCGGTAAAAACAGGTATTTGTGAATGTATGAGATGATGATCAGCTATTCTAGAGCTGCAAGGAGTGGATCAGTGGGAAATTGAATGCAGTCATCACCATCCCACAGACCCTAAAAAACAATTTCTACAGGTGACCAAAATAGAAGGATATCCCCTGGGGCTCCATGTATATTGGATTTAAATATTTTTATTGTGTTAGAATGAGTAAGACCCACAGCCTTAACCATTGGCATCCTTCACAAAATATAGCCAAATGTGCTTGCTTGTGTGGAAACTCCATGCATTACTTTAGTTTAGTTTACTGTCACAGGTACAGAGAAAGCATTTTTCTTGCGTGCTATCCAGTCAGTGGAAAGGCTAAAGGGAATAAGTTTAAGTGCAAGACAAAGTCCAATAAAGTCCGATTAAAGATAGTCCAAGGGTCTCCAATGATGTAGATGGTATGTCAAGACCACTCTCTGGTTGGTGATAGGGCGAATCAGTTGCATGAGAAGAAACTGTCCCTGAATCTGGAGGTATGCGTTTTCAAACTTCTCTACCTTTTGCCTAATGGGAGAAAAGTCCATGTTACTTAACTCCGTGCAATACTGTGAGGGAACTCCATGCATTACACATACCTTGGTAATGCCACTAATATTAAAAATGAAAATATTGAATGTATTCAACTGATAACTTTTCACAGAAGCTGTCTGACAGAAGTATCTCCAGTGTTTACATTTTTTGTTTCAGATTTCTAATGTTACTTTTTTTTGCTTTTCATAGCTGTCAATAAGTTGCAGATATAAAGGTTGTATTTGGGGTTGTATTTATTTACTTCACTTTGCCTTTGCCAGGTTGGGACAATATCTCGACTAACTTGCATTATTCACATGAAGTGAGAAACACAGTTAACTCTCATCATAAGAACCCTTCTGTGCATTTTCTTTTTCAGTGGTTTGTGCTTTAATTTCAAATTTGAGAAACTGCAGTATTTTAGTTTTGGCACGTTAGACAGACCTGACTGCCAATATATGTTATTCTACTAATCAGGCTTCTTTACCTATTCAGATTCTTGGCTCGTGTTGGTTAGTTAATAATTCAGGAAATGGTGTCAGAGTCTGGGTCAACCTAGTTAGACCGAAGTAAAGGGGCAAAAACTAAATAGTTACGGCACTTGGCTTCTACAGGGCGCTTGGCAACATCCACAGGAGCAGCCCGTCGCAGATCCAGTATCTCGACACCCATCTCCATACAACCAGTCAACTACCTCGTCAAATACCTGCCAACTGAGGCAGACTCTGTCCATCCTACATTGGCTTCATCAGCCACCTTTATGTCTGTCGAATGGATTGTCGTTGACTCCAAGTAACTGCCTACGAAGCAGGTCTCTGATGTTGACTGTATTTGAGAGGGTTTGTAGCAGATACTCAGTATGGCGGGGGTTTCATTGTTTCAGGACTCTACAGCTTCAATTGATGTAATTTTGCGCTGTGTAATAGTATCACATCATATGTTTAGCACGTTTGACAAACTTACATTTCAATCATATTTGAAACTTCTGAATCAAGGTTTGTGGAAAGAAGTGCAAAAGTCACAGTCCCATCCCTTGTCTCAACAATTTATTTTTCAAAATAAATTTCATGCACCAGACTTCATGTCAGTGACGTCCAAACTTTCGGACTTGGAGGGCCAGTTTGAGGTTTTCGCAGAAGACTGTGGGTTGAAATCATTTCCAGCTGTTCCACACACACAGGCTACCGGGCATGTCTTGTGCAAAATGCTCATTTGCCATGATGCACAAATTCCATCATGCATGTAATAACATGGAACAGTGTGTGCCTGAAAATTCAGCTGATCTTAAGCATTGTATTGAGGCCTGCTTCAGCCTTGGAATATTCAAGTCTGGGAATTATTCAAACTACCAATTCAAAAGTTTGAGCACCCAGATTTGATTTTGGGTCTTAGTTTGGGCATCTGGTTTAGACAATTAATATATTAAACAGCCATTAAGAACTGGCAATGGATCTTGCAACATTTGCAAAAATCTGTAGAAATCAATCATCATTCAGAATTCTCTTTCTGGGGTACCAACTAGTTGAAATTACTTTTACCAAGGTTGGATTTGTAATCAGATTTTTTAATTGTATGATACAAAGTTGGCTATTAAAAAGAACTAAAGAAGAGTAACCGTGATATCACACATCAAGATTGCATTGCTTACCCAGAAGGATGTTGGAATGACTGCTGGGGACCTGGGAAGTAATGATATTCTAAGAATACTTTTGAGATTGATAAATATTCTGTCTAATATCCTCCCTTTATCAAATATTCTGTGGAAGACAATAATTAGCATCTCCGTGATTAAGCCACAATCCAATCAGCAATTTCCAGGTAACACTGGAGCTCGGTTAAAGGAGGAAATCTGGAAGCTATTGTTCTAGTAACCCTCCATAAACTCTGCTAAATACCTCATTGAGATCCTAGATATTTATCACACAACGAATGAACTATCAGTGCACACCCTTTCAATACCCAATAATACTGTCAAAGAGTTTTAGTATGTGCCGGTTAAAGTCCGAATTAACTAAAAATGTTGATGAGTTTTAATTACTGTCAATAACCAATACAGAACTAAAAATGTATTTCTAAAAATGGTCTTGTTCCTTCAGATTTTGATTGGAATTGGAGATCTAAACATTCGTTAAATTATTTTTTTAAATCCTAGTTCTCTTTCGTCTTTCAATAGCACCTTCCTTCCGTTAGGCCTTCCATATGTTATTTGGTATTTAATTAAATATTCAATCTAATATTTCCAGTTCTTGACTGTGCATGTTTCAGTGAGAACTATTCACTTTGATTGGAGAAGAGATATATTATTGCTTTCTAGATGCACTAAGAACCCCACAGAGGGCAATGTGCTATTTCAACTCTAATTCCTTTAAGCCTCGGTGCAAACACCGACAAAATGTTTACTGATAAGTGTATGTCAGTTGCCTCCGATTGACAGTGAAATCCTGTGCCAGGAGGAGAGGTCTTCAGGCAATGGCCCTTTAACTCTTCCTAAGACAAGAAACGTGTGGCAGGATTATTAATTGCTCAAGAATTAACTCAATATTTAGTGAGGTATTCATTTTAATTTTATATTCTTTTTTTATAGGTCAGTCTCCTACTCAAAATCCACATCACAGTTCACAGTAAGTATTGTTAGTTAGTGAATCAACAATTTCTATAATTTTCTTCAAAAATTTGCAAACATAAGGGCTTTATTTATACTTTTCCTTTAGAGTATTAATTTAAATATTTCCAATGTGAGCTATGGGGAAACGCCTTTCTGCATCCTTCCACAACAATATATTTGAGGGGGTGAATTCAACACACAGGAAAAAACGAAGGCAATAAACTATGTTCATAAAGTTTGGACACAAATGCAAATGCAGTTGCTGGAAACTGGAGCAACAAGCAAACTGAGGAGGAACTCAACGGGTCGATCAGCATCTCTGGAGGCAAATGGATAATCGATGTTTTAGGTTGAGACCTTGCATCATTCCTGAAGGATAACTATTCCTACAGATGCTATTTGACCCATTAAGTTCCTCCAGCTGTTTGATTATTACATCCTTAAGGTTTTGCTGCCTCTCCACTTTTTTCTTCACACTACACGAACCCCATCAACTATTTTACTCTGCACTTAGAATTGAACAAAAAGTTCAGAACTGCAGTACAATTTCACATTTGGCTTTTGCTTCTGTTTATTTGAACTTAATCTTGGGAAAATGGTTAATAAATAATTTAAAGTAATCATGTAGTTATTAATTTTCATTATTACAAATATACAATTTGGTTTTAATTTTGTTATTGCAGTAATCTACTGGAAGTGGCACTTATTGAGGAACGGTTTCAGTCTAATGCCAAGAAGTCCGCCTTTTGAGTTTGTGTGGAATTTTCTGTGTGAACAAAAATATTCTGCAACAACTCCTCAATTCTTGCAGCTTATTTTCTTTCCTTTGGTTTCAGTGTCTTGGGTCAATTCTTTCATTGCACAGACCTTGTTTCAGTGCAGCTGCCACCTCAAACTGACAAACGATATTTGTTGGTTTTACAACTTTCATTCCTGGCAATCCAGCCACACCAAACATAAGACGGACAGAATCTTGGAGAGCTAGATGTACAAAAGGTCAAAGGGAAAAGGCTGAAACAAAGGCTTCATTTCATTCCCATGTAATTCATCTCCAAAAGGAGGTGAAATAAATGTGTACAGTTCCAGCCAAGATCAACTTCTATTATTCAAGTGCATTTGCCAGTTTTTACTTCTTTAACCGTATTATGTGGAAGTAGAATGGGGCTATTTTTATGCTCTGGACTTGAAGATGATTCATTGCCCCATTTATTTTGAGGAATAATTTCCCACCTTTTCCATGTTTATACTGTGGGATATTTTCAGAGCCTTGGCAAGTAACATTGGAATGGCCATGCATCAGCGCGATTTGGTCATCTGCTGCTCAGGAAATATGAATATCATGTTAAACAACTGCATGCACGGCTACAATTGAAATTCAGGAAGGATGGTGATGTACAATTAAGAGGAGAGAGAGAGCATACAATGGAGCTAAAACATAAATGGAGAGGTAATCTTGGTGAAATCACTGTGGATATGATGAAAAAGCAGGGGAATAGATTAGAGATCCACAGTGTGGAAAAAGAAAGAGCATTAAATTCATAAACTTGGAAAACAAATATAGCAATGTTTTATAATTGGTAAAGATTCTATTTATCCACAGAAAAACTTTGATAGCGAAAATATGTGGTGAAAGGGGTACCATATTTTAGTGCTATGTGCCACAACTACAGCTAGGAAAGATCGAATCTCAATAATACTTTTTTCATCTATCTCTTCAGTTAATTTAATGAGGTTAATTCCCAGGAGTGCAGGACTGTCATATGTTGATAGAATAGACTATAGACAATATGTGCAGGAGTAGGCCATTCGGCCCTTCGAGCCAGCACCGCCATTCAATGTGATCATGGCTGATCATCCACAATCAGTACCCCGTTCCTGCCTTCTCCCCATATCCCCTGACTCCGCTATCTTCAAGAGCCCTATCGAGCTCTCTCTTAAAAATATCCAGAGAACCGGCCTCCACCACCCTCTGAGGCAGAGAATTCCACAGATTCACAACTCTCTGTGTGAAAAAGTGTTTTCACACAGAAGGTTGTGAATCTGTGGAATTCTCTGCCTCAGCAGACAGTGGAGGCCAATTCTCTGGATGCTTTCAAGAGAGAGTTAGAGTTCTTAAAGATAGCGGAATCAGGGGATATGGGGAGAAGGCAGGAACAGGGTACTGATTGTGGATGATCAGCCATGATCACAGTGAATGGCGGTGCAAGGCCGAATTGGCCTACTCCTGCACCTATTGTCTATTGTCAGTTTCACTAATTCTAACCATTAAATATAGTTAACATAGAATGGACAATGTCTGTGCCGAACACGATGCCTAGTTAAACTGATTTAATCTGCCTGCACATGATCCATATCCCTCTATTGTCTTCACTTCCATGTGAACCTAAAAGCCTCTTAAATGCCACTATCATATCTGCTTCCATTTCCAGGCTCCAGCATTCTCCGTAAATAACTTATCACATACATCTCCATTAAACTTTCCCCCTTATAGTTATGCCCTCTAGTGTTGGAAGTTAAAGAGTCAATGGACTATATTACAATTTTGGGGTACACAAAGAGCACGGAGTATCTTCTCTATAAGGGACTGCAATGTCCATCATGGGCAATGGCGTGGTAGCACCACCACTAACGAGCAGCCCATGTTGTAAAACACATCACTGTCTGACTGGGTTTGTTACAGGTAATGAGTGAACCAACAGAGAGATATAATTATTCATCTCACCCTCACCAATCTACCCGTGGCATATGTATTGTCCTTGACACATTGACAAAAGTGACTGTTGCAAGTCCTTTTGAGTCAATATCACATCTTCACACCGATCCTGGTGTGTGCTGCCACAGTCTAAATGGGATGGGTTTAATTCAGACCCAACAGCTCAAAATCATCTTCCATGTGGCGCTGTGGGCCATCAGCAGTGCTGAAATGTGCACTACCTCTATCCATGGTCTGGCATATCCTTTGCTTTACCATTACTATTGTTCCAGGGGATCAACACAGGCTCAATGACGAGTGCACAAATGATTCCAGAGAGCAGTTGCTTGAATAAAAATGAGGTGCCAGCCCAGTGAAGCTGTAATGCACAACTGTGCACAGCAGTAAGTGAGCTAAGCAATTTTGTAATCAACAAATCAAATTGAAGCTCTAATCTACTGCACTGTGCTGTCTATGCTGGTGGGCAGTTAAATAACCTACAAGAGGAGGAAGCTCCAGGAATATCCCCATCCTCAGTGATGGTAGGCCACAGCATGCAAGTGCTAGAAGGAAGATTGAAGAATTTGTAACCCTCCCAGGATTCCCACCATCCCAGAAGACACTCTGCAACCATTAAATCCACTCCAGGTGATGTCATGAAATGGCTGAGAGCATAGCATACAGCAGAGGTTACAGGACCAGCCAATACCTCAGCTGTAGAACTAGAGACCTGAACTTGCTTAGACTCTCCTCTTTAGACTGGTTATCTTCCCTCTCCACCTTCAGTCCTGATGTAGAGTCTCAACCCGAAATGTCTATGATTCCTTTCTCTCGCAACAGATGCTGCTCAACTTGCTGAGTTCCTCCAGCATTGTTTTTTGCTCCACATTCAAGCATCTGTAGTCTCTTGTGCACCACGTGCTCACCAATGCCTAGATTGGGTTTTGCCAAAATCGTAGATTCCAGACTTCATCGTAGCTTTGGCTCTACCATGGAACAATGGCCTGAATTCAAGAGGGGAAATGAAAATGACTGCCTTTAACATCAAGACAGCATTTCCCAGAATGTGACTTCAAGACACCTCATAAATAGTTGGCCGCCACTCCAATATTGGAATCATAACTTGCACAAAGGAAGATGGTTGTAGTGTAGGAAGGAATTGCAGATGCTGGTTGAAACCGAAAGCTTGGAGTAACTCAGTGGGTCAGACAGCTTCTCTGGAGAAAAGGAATAGGTGACGTTTTAGGTCGAGACCCTTCAGACTTGCACAGTTGCATAGATGGTAGAGCACCAGGGACCCAGGTTCAATCCTGAGCTTGAGTGCTGTTTTTGTGAAGTTTGCACGTTCTCCCTGTGACTGTATGGGTATCCTCCGGGTGTTCCATTTCCTCCCACATCCCAAAGACGTATAGGTTTGAAAATTAATTGGCTGCTGTAGGTTGTCCCTATTGTGTAGGGAGTAGATGCAAAAGTGGGATAACATAGAACTGGTGTGAATCTGTGATCCTTGGTCAGCGTGGACTCGGTGGACTGCAGTGCCTGTTTCCATACTCTATTCCTAAACTAAAACCAACATTCATAATATTATAGTATTTCACTTTTAAGCTAGAGTCAGTTATTAAAGATGGGCTAGCAGCACATTTGGAAAGTGGTGAAATCATTGGACAAAGTAAAACGGTCCTTTTCACAATGGCAGGCAGTGACTAGTGGGGTACCGCAAGGCTCAGTGCTGGGACCCCAACTATTTACAACATATATTAATGATTTGGACAAGGGAATTGAATGCAACATCTCCAAGTTTGCGGATGACACGAAGCTGGGGGTCAGTGTTAGCTGTGAGGAGGATGCTAGGAGGCTGCAAGGTGACTTGGATAGGTTGGGTGAGTGGGCAAATGCATGGCAGATGCAGTATAATGTGGATAAATGCGAGGTCATCCACTTTGGTGGCAAGAACAGGAAAGTAAACTATTATCTGAATGGTGGCCGATTAGGAAAAGGGGAGATGCAACGAGACCTGGGTGTCATGGTGCACCAGTCATTGAAAGTAGGCATGCAGGTGCAGCAGGCAGTGAAGAAAGCGAATGGTATGTTAGCATTCATAGCAAAATGATTTGAGTAGAAGAGCAGGGAGGTTCTACTGCAGTTGTACAGTGCCTTGGTGAGACCACACCTGGAGTATTGCGTACAGTTTTGGTCTCCTAATCTGAGGAAAGACATTCTTGCCATAGAGGGAGTACAGAGAAGGTTCACCAGACTGATTCCTGGGATGGCAGGACTTTCATATGAAGAAAGACTGGATAGACTCGGCTTGTACTCGCTAGAATTTAGAAGATTGAGGAGGGATCTTATAGAAACTCTCAAAATTATTAAGGGGTTGGACAGGCTAGATGCAAGAAGATTGTTCCCAATGTTGGGGAAGTCCAGAACAAGGGGTCACAGTTTAAGGATAAGGGGGAAGTATTTTAGGACCGAGATGAGAATTTATTTTTTCACACAGAGAGTGGTGAATCTATGGAATTCTCTGCCACAGAAGGTAGTTGAGGCCAGTTCATGGGCTATATTTAAGAGGGAGTTAGATGTGGCTAGAGGGATCAGGGGGTATGGAGAGAAGGCAGGTACAGGATACTGAGTTGGATGATCAGCCATGATCATATTGAATGACGGTGCAGGGCCGAATGGCCGAATGGTCTAGTCCTGCAACTATTTTCTAAGTTTGTGAATGAGAAACTGGTCTTAAATTTAATGTAACTTTTGTATGACAAAAGTTGTTTTAGATAGATTTAGAAATTTAGTTTTAAATGGTATGATGCTCAATGCCCAATATTCAAAGGAACATCTTTCAAAAGCCTTGCCTGTCAGAACATCGATTGAGCAAAATCTTTCAGTCCACCACCTGGAATTTGTTCAATTTCTGTGTGGGTCTTCACCTGCCCATTTTGTTGCACATTGGGATTCATTGACACAAGCACGGATCCAGGGCAAGAAGATGTGCTCCCGCAGAAATATCTACGAATGTAGGTGATACTAAGATAGTGACAAACTCCCCAAATTGTGCCTTTTATGGAGTCTCGGGCTGAATACGACGAGAAGGCCTACCGGGAGGAGGTGGCTGTTCTGGCACTCTGGTGCCAGGATAACAGCCTCCTCATGAACATCAAAAAAACGAAGGAGCTGATCATGGACTTTAGGAGGGCACATCATCCGAGGACGTACACTCCATTGAGGATAAATGGGGATCCTGTGGATAGGGTGAGCTGTTTTAAATATCTGGGAGTCCACATCTCCGAGGATATGACATGGACATCACACGCCTCAGCACTCGCGAGTAAGGCAAGGCAGCGCCTTTACCACCTCAGGCAATTGAGGAAATTCAGAGTGTCTCCGAGGATCCTCCAGTGTTTCTACACAGCGGCTGTGGAAAGCATCTTGTCCGGGAACATTACCATCTGGTTTGGGAATTGCTCTGCCCAGGACAGGAAGGCTCTGCAGAGAGTAGTGCGTTCGGCCGAACGCACTATGGGAACTTCACTCGCCCCCCTGCGTGAACTATACATCAGGAGGTGCAACTCCAGAGCCAATAAAATCATGAGAGACCCCTTCCACCCCTGCAACGGACTGTTTCAGCTGCTACGGTCAGGCAAGCGCCTCCGTTGCCATGCGGTGAGAACGGAGAGGTTGAGAAGGAGTTTCTTCCCAGAGGCCATTCGGACTGTAAATGCCTTTCTCACCAGGGACTAACTATACTGAACGTTTTTCCTTCCAATATTTATTATGTAAACGAATATGTGTGTTTATGATTGTGTTTATAGTTTGTTTGGTTGTTTGTTTGTTTGTCTTTTTGCACAAAGTCCGCGAGCATTGCCACTTTTCATTTCACTGCACATCTCGTATGTGTATGTAACGAATAAACTTGACTTGACTTGATAAGGGCCATAAAATCAGTCAGATCTAGGTAAAAAGTTGGCCAGAAAACGTGACATAATTCTCCGCATTTTCATTATGAAAAAAGTGTTTGCTATCAATCTGAACACTAGGTAGTCATTAACCTTTCGCTTTAGTTTCTTCATTTACACTACTTAAACTTGAATTATCCGATTACTTGGATATGTTTAAATGTGACCTGTATCACAAGAGTGGCCATCAGAATAGAATTCAGGTGTACAATCCGGCCTTTGTTTTAAGAGGTTTGTACACCACTGGTTTAAATGAAGTAGCTAAAGCAGGAAATACCCTATCCCTTTGACAGTCCCAACATGGGCTCCTACTAAAATGTATTTATTTTGCAGTGATGATGACAATGAAGATGGATTCTGCCAACCATACAGAGGAATTGCCTGTGCAAGATTCATTGGAAACCAGAGCATTTATGTTGATTCCCTCCAGATGCAGGGAGAAATTGAAAACCGAATTACCGGTAAGCATTCTATACCCCTATCATAAGAAATTACCTATTTGTGCTTCTCATTGAAGCGGGAACACTTTTTTAAGACAACCCATCAAATGTCACATTTAAAAATGTCGACTTATTGTTTGTATTTTATCTTTGAAAATATATTTATACCATGTGCATGCCACACAAACTGATTGTCTACAAGTTCAAACAAGGAGTCAGCATTTTTCTAGTTTTTGAACTCCAGCCATTGCTTTGTGGAACGGCTGTACTTTCTCTTTCTGTTTATTAAAGGCCTGATTAACGATGTTGGACTGTCATCTAAAGTCAGGGAAATAAAAAGTATAATTGGATTTTTTTTAAATAATAGCTCTTTAACTTTTTGATGACATGTCTGCAGATAAGAGTAACATAATTTAAAAGCTGGGGGAAAAAAACAGATTGTCCAAATTTGATTTGCGCTCGTTTGCCTCTTAATATCATGTGTGCTATCTCCTTCTGATGTTATCTGTGTCTTGATTTGACTATGTCTCGCACTGTGTGGGTCAAAAGCTGCAACTTGTTCTTCCTCAGCATTGCTGCTATTTAGTGATTGAAATACTGTCGATGCCTGTCTTTATAGGAAATCAGATTATGTAAAATGCCCAATGAATACAACACAAATGTCACATTTCACTTTTATTATTTCATTCCCACTAAAATGCTTACTGAATAATTTTGACAAGGTAGAGATACTATTATATATCCAGGAATTACTTATAAACATTAAGAAAGAATAAAGTAAACTGTAATTGTGCAAAATGGAAAAGTCCCCCAAAATCTTATGTTTAGTTCTGAGGAGGATAAAATTACAGTGTTCTTGCTTGAATCACATTTTCTGATCCATAAGATTAGTGGTATTTGATTTTTCTTGCTAGTTATTATACCACTCCCTTCATAAAATGAAATGAATTATGGCAGCTCTGCTTTGCTTTTGCCTTTATTCCCTGCTCTCCTTCTCTCTTTCCGCTGTTTCCCAGTCAGACCCTTGCTCCCTTAATATGCACGTTTTAATGAGCATGCTCCTGTGACACTGGTGTAAAAGACACTGCTCTCAATACTGATAACATATTTTACAATCTCTAAAATGCCAAAGGTGCCCACAAATTAATGTCAGGTAAATTTGTTTCCAATATGTACAGCATGTTCATTTCTCAACTAAATTACTGATTAGTTCATTATCTTTCCTTTTATTGATCAGATTAACTTCAGTGCTTTTTGTTCAAATGCTTACTTCAAATATGCAATTTCCGCATTGAATAACAAAGGATTATCAAACCATTGCTAGGATCCATGTACTGTGTTGACAATATGATTCATGCACTGAATATTCACATCCTGTAGTACAGAGACACCATATGGTAAAGTGAAGCAATTGCAGGCCTGTAGGTATTTTGAGATGCTGTGGTAATTAAATATTGTTTGACAAAGAAAAATGAATTGACTTACTAACATGCTTTCAAAGAATGAAGATCTAAAATTTGACGAATGATACAGCTTTTGAGTTTCCTTGGTGCTGTATTTTCTTGACAATCCATTAAAATTAGTTTGTGGTGCTTCGTGTAAAGTGCTGTCTGCATCTTGCATTCATTGCGCAATGAATCTTTATTTGTTCATGATAGACTATAGAGCCATTTTGCAACCAGTCTAATATAGCTTTGACAGCTGTTGCTGATGGTGTTGATTTGGAGGAAATTGATAAAATCTTGTCCTTTTGTGCTTTAAAGTGGATATATTTTGGTGATTCTTGCTGCCAGTAGACCTAAACCAAACAATTTTCAGAAACATAAGTGGAAGAGGTTATTCTGCATATCAGTATCAAAACAAAATCATTGACTTATGTAAAACAAATGTGAACAATCTACTTAAATTTGAATAGTTTCCATTTATGACCAGCAGCATCAAATTGATCAACCATTGGATTGTTGATCAGTATGTTCTGGTTAAAACCATTATTTCCCTTTGAAGTAAGGCCGTCCTTGATCGGAATTCAGGCTAAATAACTCTGTGAAGAAAACCACTACGTATATATGTACTTATGCTTTATTTTGATTTTTCTTTCTTAATTAGAAGTTTACTATTTAAATTTCACAACCTTTTCTTCAATGTTACTTGGCCACTAATTTTTTTAATCACTATTCTTAAGGCTAATATCAATATGAAATATTTTCACTTCAGACCAGTTGAAACTTGAAGTTAGTGTGTTAATCAAATAAAGGGAGTATATAAAGCTGGCACAAGTGAATTATTGTAATGCACTTGATAACTAGTTTAAAAGCAATAATGTTCAAATTAAATTTTGTTTTCTCATTGCAGCTGCATTTACTATGATTGGCACTTCAACCCACCTCTCTGATCAGTGCTCCCAGTTTGCCATCCCATCCTTCTGCCACTTTGTGTTCCCACTCTGTAATGATAATTCCCGCAAACCTAAACCACGGGAGTTATGCCGGGATGAGTGTGAAGTTCTGGAAAACGATCTGTGCAAAGCGGAATATGTCATTGCAAGGTCAAACCCGCTGATTCTGATGCAGCTTCAGTTGCCAAACTGTGAGGACCTGCCACTCCCAGAAAGCCCAGAGGCTGCAAACTGCATGAGAATTGGAATTCCCGTGGATAGGATTAACAAATGTAAGTATAAAGAAGATTGTTAGTCAGCAGATCCCATCAATCATTGATTTTGTTGTATCTTCCCAATGATCTTCCTTGAATCAAGCTGTCGGGTACCTCAGGAACTAAAAGATTTGCTGTTCACGAGGCATGCAAAAGCTACTTCAAGAACTATTAATGTTGAAACTTAGAGAATATATATTAGAGAACAATAACATTTGTAATCTGTGGTCAAAATAACTGAAAAAAACAGGACGCTGAATTTGCTTTATCCCAATATGCACTTTAATGATACCATCTTTTATTTGGGTTCTAGTTCTCAGAAAATCATGGATCATATTTTACATGCTGAAGGATCCACATTACTCTATATACATTTGGCTGCACATATGGGTTAACATATGATGAGTGTTTGAAAGCACTTGGTTGGAATTCACTGGAATTTAGATGGATGAAGGGCAGGGCTGCCAACATTGGGTGAGAGTTGAGCGTGACAAATTGCGAGGGAGCATAGCGACCGGGGGATGGGGGTGGGAGGGTTACGGGCCGGATTCGGCCCGTGTGCCGTAGATTGCCGAACCCTGTCCTAGATGTTTGGCCTCGTTGTGATTCCCCCCCCCCATGGTTTACAACCAATTCACCTGGTTAGTTCTATCTCCGGCTGCTTCATGTTGTCGGCGGCTGCACATCCAACCAAGAAAGAAGAGAAGAGATAGAAACATAGAAAATAGGTGCAGGAGTAGGCCATTCGGCCCCTCGAGCCTGCACCGCCATTCAATATGATACTGGCTGATCATCCAACTCAGTATCCTGTACCTGCCTTCTCTCCATACCCCCTGATCCCTTTAGCCACAAGGGCCACATCTAACTCCCTCTTAAATATAGCCAACGAACTGGCCTCAACTACCTTCTGTGGCAGAGAATTCCAGAGATTCACCACTCTCTGTGTGAAAAATGTTTTCCTCATCTCGGTCCTAAAAGATTTCCCCCTTATCCTTAAACTGTGACCCCTTGTTCTGCACTTCCCCAACATCGGAAACAATCTTCCTGCATCTAGCCTGTCCAACCCCTTAAGAATTTTGTACGTTTCTATAAGATCCCCCCTCAATCTTCTAAATTCTAGCGAGTACAAACCGAGTCTATCCAGTCTTTCTTCATATGAAAGTCCTGACATCCCAGGAATCAGTCTGGTGAACCTTCTCTGTACTACCTCTATGGCAAGAATGTCTTTCCTCAGATTAGGAGACCAAAACTGTACGCAATACTCCAGGTGTGGTCTCACCAAGACCCTGTACAACTGCAGTAGAACCTCCCTGCTCCTATACTCAAATCCTTTTGCTATGAATGCTAACATACCATTCGCCTTCTTCACTGCCTGCTGCACCTGCATGCCTACTTATAATGACTGGTGTACCATGACACCCAGGTCTCGTTGCATCTCCCCCTTTCCTAATTGGCCACCATTCAGATAATAGTCTACTTTCCTGTTTTTGCCACCAAAGTGGATAACCTCACATTTATCCATATTATACTGCATCTGCCATGCATTTGCCCACTCATCCAGCCTATCCAAGTCACCTTGCAGCCTCCTAGCATCCTCCTCACAGCTAACACTGCTCCCCAATGACTGGTGTACCATGACACCCAGGTCTCGTTGCATCTCCCCTTTTCCTAATCGGCCACCATTTAGATAATAGTCTACTTTCCTGTTTTTGCCACCAAAGTGGATAACCTCACATTTATCCACATTATACTGCATCTGCCATGCATTTGCCCACTCACCCAGCCTATCCAAGTCACCTTGCAGCCTCCTAGCATCCTCCTCACAGCTAACACTGCCCCCAGCTTCGTGTCATCCGCAAACTTGGAGATGTTGCATTCAATTCCCTCGTCCAAATCATTAATATATATTGTAAATAGCTGGGGTCCCAGCACTGAGCCTTGCGGTACCCCACTAGTCACTGCCTGCCATTCTGAAAAGGACCCGTTTACTCCTGCGACGTCACTCACAGCCATCAACTGACGCTCTTCCACAGACTGCACAGATCACTCTGATGTGGCACAAAAGAGACAATCTGTGCAGTGACTGAAGAGCGTGAGAATTCTGTCATCAGCATGAGAATTGGCTGAAATGCGTGACTCTCATGCTCAAAGCGTGAGAGTTGGCAGCCCTGTCTAAGGCCAGGACGTGACAACAGACACACAGGGAGACACATACACAAAGGAAGACACACACACACACACACACACACACACACACACACACACACACACACACACACACACACACAGGGAGACAGATACACACACACAGGGAGACAGACAGACAGACACACGGGAAGACACACACACACACAGGGAGACACACACAGGGAGACACACACACACAGGGAGACACACACAGGGAGACACACACAGGGAGACACACACAGGGAGACACACACACACACAGGGAGACACACACACAGGGAGACACACAGTCACACACACACACATAGGGAGACACACACACAAGGAGACACACACAGAAAGGCACACATACACACACCTTTCCTCCCCCCTCCCTTCCTCCATCCTCCCCTTCCTCCCTCCTGCCCCCATCCCCCTTTCTCCCCCTCCCACCCTCTTTCCTCACCCTCCCTCTTTCTTCCCTTTCTCCTTTCCTTCCTTCATCCTCTTTCTACATTCCCTCCCCTTGTCTCTCTTTGCCTCCATCCCTCACTTTTTTTCTTTCCCTCTCTCTCTCGCTCTCTCTTTCCCCCCTCCCTCTCTCTCCCCGGCTCCCTGTCTGGCGGGCACGGTGTAGCGTGGATTGGCGGCGCTGGCGCTGCCGTGTGATTTGAAGGGAGCGAGGCAGCAGCAGCGGCCGGCAGCGCAGCGCTCACAGCCGGTGCACAGAGGCTGCACATTCGACCAGGAGAGAAGAGACGCGACGTTACTCACAGCCGTCAACCGACGCGCTTCCCCAGACCATGCAGATTACTGTCATGGCGCAAAGAGACAAACGGTGCAGCAAAGATCGTATAGCTCCGCTATAGGATCCTTGCTGTGCAGGGACTGAAGACAGCGTGCTAATTCTGTCTTCAGCGTGAGGGCGTGAGAATTTACTGAAATTAGTGAGTCTCACGCTCAAAGCGTGAGAGTTGGCAGCCCTGATGAGGGGGTAAAGCTTATGAAAACTTACCTAATAGTGGAAGACCTGGATAGAGTGAATATGGAGAGGATGTTTCCACTAGTGGGAGAGTCTATGACCAGAGGCAATAGGCTCAGAATGAAAGGATATACCTTTAGAAAGGAGATGAGAAGAAATGTATTTAGTCAGAGAGTGGTGAATCTGTGGAATTAATTGTCAGAAGGTTGTGGAGCCGGTTAATGGATATTTTTAAGATGGAGATTGACAGATTTCTGATTTAAACGGTGTAGAGGGTAATGGGGCGAAGGCAGGAAAATGGGGTTGAGAGATAAATCATCCATGTTTGAATTGCGTAGTAGACCTGATGGGGGCTGCATGGCCTTATTCTGCTCCTAGAACATGAACTTATTTCCTTTCCGAGACATTAATCTGAAAATAACTTCCTGTTTGAGCTCTAGGCTTTGGTGCTTACATGCTCACCAGTTTTAACTGGAGATAAGTCAATGTACCTAGTATGCTAATATAAAATATATTAGTGCATTCGTTGAATTGTATTCTACTTTGCATTTTAGCAGATTTTAGGTCATGGAACTAAAAAAGCACATCCTTCAAAAAAGTAACACCCAAATAATTTTAGTAGAGATAAATTAAATATATTAAATCGAAATGGGTGTGTACAACAAGATTGAAATATCTCTGTTTGTGTTTTGACTTGTTTCATAGGAGTGAAGTTCCTCAGGGTCATATCCATGTAGATTTATTTTTAAATCAGAAACTCCCTTCTCACATGAATGAATGAATAAGAATTACTTGCACTTTTAATAGCCAGCTAAATGAGTTTATTTGTAAATACAATGTTTTAAAGTTTGTTATTGCTTTTCAGATAACAGACTTGGGAGGGGAATCTAGCGATTCTTTCCAGTATGCGTAAACTACACAATTAGCTGTATTTAGGATTTGAATTTGAAGGTGAATTATTCAAAGTCTAGGCTAACGCTGGACACACAACAGAGATATAAGCAAACTAGTTTGATGTTCTTGAGAAATGATAATTCTCTGTATACTTTACAGTTAATTTATAAAACATTAATTAAATATTGTATTTGCAGTTTATATACCAAATGGTAGATCAAATCCAAGTATAAAAGTATTTTTTCTGAGTTACATAATTTTCGTGCTTGGAGTTTAATACATACCGCGGATTTTAACTTTGAGAACGTGAGCTTTTATGATAGCCTAAAATTACGTCGTATTTCATAGGAAAGCTGAGAATTTGCTGTTCATTTATTTGTGAATGGTGGAGAGGACTTGATGGGCTGCATGGCCTTATTCTGCTCCTGGAACATTAATCTGAAAAAAACATTGTTGTTTATAAGATTACGAAGGTTTTAACCAGGCAAAACGCATTTGCAAATTGGCAATCAACACGACACGGAGTTGAAATGAGGTTTAAAATGATCAGATCCGACAGGAAATTATGACAGCCTGATAGACACAAAGTGCTGGAGTAACTCAGCAGGTCAGGCAGCATCTCTGGAGAAAGGGGATAGGTGACATTTCCGGTGTAACCTTTCTTCAGACGGCCTGATAGTCTATGACAGCCTGATTTTGTTTTAATGCAGATGTGATTACTGCTATGAACATTGAAATAGGTATTTGAGTGGTGACATCAATATTGCTTCAAAATTGAAGATTGAATATTACTGATTTCACTTAACAGAAATGAAATGCTCTCCATATCATAATTGTGAATTGTAAAAGTAGTCAAATATTGTTGGGAGAAGTCTTCCTTTTATTGACCATGTTGCAGGATCAATTATTTTCTAATTGGAGAGAGAATCCAGAAATCGGAGGTGCAAAGGGACTTGGGAGTGCTGGTGCAGGGCTCCTAAAAAGTTAATTTGCAAGTCGAATAGGTAGTAAGGAAGGCAAATTCAATGCTAGCATTTTTTTCAAGAGAACTGGAACACAAAAACAGAAATGTAATGCTGAGGCTCTATAAGGTGCAGGTCAGGCCGCATTTGGAGTACTGAGAGCAACTTTAGGTCCCATATCTGAGGATGGATGTGCTGGCTCTGGAGAGGGTCCAGAGGAGGTTTACAAGAATGATTCCAGGAATGACTGGGTTAGCATATGATGAGTGTTTGACAGCACTGGGCCTGTACTTGCTGGAGTTTAGAAGGTTGAGGAGGGACCACATTGAAACTTACAGAATAATGAAAGGTATAGAGAGAGTGGACGTGGAAAGGATTTTCCACTGGTGGGAGAGTCTAGGACCAGATGTCATAGTCTCAGAATTAAAGGGCGCTCTTTTAGAAAGGTGAGAGGGAACTTATTTAGTCCGAAGGTAGTTAATCTGTGGAATTCATTGCCACAGGGGGTTGTGGATACCAAGTCAGTGGATATTTTAAAGGCAGAGATAGACAAATTCTTTATTAGAACGGGTGTCATGGGTAGAAGGCAGGAAAATGGGATTAGGAGGCAGAGATCAGCCATGACTAAATGGCGGAGTAGACTCAATGGGCCGAATGTCCTAATTCTACTCCTATAACTTGTAAACCTGTGCACTTGTGATTATAATATTAGTGAAAGTGGGACTTGGACACTGGAATTTATATTGTGTCGAACATAGTACAAAATATAGTAGTGTTTTGGCTGCAGTAATCAAAATATTTTTGAGCCATAAGTTTTCAAAAGTATACCTCCCTAATGGTTACAATTTACTCTCCTATTTAACTAAACCATGACTCATGGATAGATGCCCATTAAAGCTATATATTGTCAGCAATCAGGATGTTAGCCACTGACAAGAATCACAGAGCCAGCAATACAAACTCAGTCTGTGAGATAAGTGCCATCTATTAGGTAAGATGCAGCCATCAATATTAGTTTCATTTATATTGGATTAAAGGAAACCTTTTCATGCCATGTGACTAAATATTAGATCTAAAATAATATTAGTAAGCTTAATTTGCAAATATATTTATAAATTCCAGTGATATCTTTGGAACATTCACTGCTTTAATGAAGGTAACTGGTGAAGTTTTTTTTAATGAAATACCAAGTGAACTGACTTTGATAAGCAGAAAATAATCAATAATAACTTAAGCAAGAAGGATATGAGGTGAGAAGGTTTCATGTACGTAGTGAACATTCTCAACTGGCAAATAACTCATCTATAGTTTAATCTATTTAAAAATAAGTTATCGGAGTTATTAGTGTAAAATGTAACAAACAATCTGAAAAACTTGGCACTGAGATAATTCAGCCACAATGCCATGTGGATTTTACTAGATTGACTCGAGGGGATTAAATTAATATTGGCACAGTGCAAATGTTTTAAAAAGTGATTTGAGTGATGATGTGTAGCAGAAGAACCAACTTTAACTGATGAAATAACTTGATTACTTCTGATCATTGAAATACAATGTATTAAGTCTTGTGTGCCCAATATGCTAAGTGGATCTTTGTTTAAGTTGGCCGCACAGATCACAACTGCTACAATGGTAGTGGAGCAGATTATAGAGGAACAGTCAGCATGACCAAATCGGGATACAAGTGCCAGTTGTGGAATTCCCAACACCCTCATGCTCATCAGTTCAGCAGCTTGGAATATCCGGAGCTTGGAGGTGGCCATGCATACTGTCGAAATCCGGGTGGACAAATGGATGGGCCATGGTGCTACACACAGAGTGAAGCTCGTCTTGAGCTCTGTGACATCCCTGCTTGCCGTAAGCATTAGTAGCCTTTTTCATGTTTCATGATACATAACCTGCACCATGACAACAAATGTTAATGGGACACCAAACATGTTACGGTATGATGATGAAATCGCCTGTTAATAATTTGAGCATAAAAATATTAAATAAAAGGCAAGCTATCATTGATCAGAGGTGAAGTGGATTAGCTTACTAGCCCTTCATTTTCGGAGGAGATGTCCATGATGTGAATGCAGGACCATATATTGATGGTATCACTGATTATCTATTTCCGCATCTTAAACGCGTCAGACCTTATCGTATTTTAGCTACAGCTGAAACCAGTATGTACTGTTCACCTTTTGTTACCTACAGACTGTTCTAAGCAGTCTGAGCAGCCTCTCAATCCAACATTTATGAACGTGGCCATCTGTAACCTGCTGGCTATTCTATAATTCAAACCAAGTCACGTATTAATCTTTGATTCTGCAGTTTGACCTTTATTGGCTCCTGGTTAAACATAGTTTCAATTTTGATATTGTCACCCTTGCTTTCGTATCCATGCATTGCTCTGACCCCTCAGGATCTCTTATGCCCAGCACTGTAATCTTCTGAGACATCCATGTTATTGAAATTCTAGACTTTTGACCATGCTTAAATTTAATGTTCATCGCTTCCATAACTTGGATCGATCAAATATGTTTTTAAATCCAACTTTTAAATTCTTGTAGCGCAATTCTTATTAGCAATGAGACTAGATTATGTTCAAGAGACAGACATTGTCTCTTAGACAAATTGTAGATTTGAAGCTGTATTCTGCATCCAATTGAACACTAATTGTGGACATCATAGGGTGGCACAGTAGCGCAGTGGTAGAGTTACTGCCTGACAGCACCATAGATCCTGGTTTGATCCTGACGATAAGGTGCTGTCCGTATTGTTTTTGTACATGATCCCTGCAAAGGCGTGAGTTTACTCTGGATGCTTCGGTTTCCTCCCATATTCCAAAGACGTGTAGGATTGTAGGTTAATTGGCTTCTGTAAATTGTCCATAGTGTGTTGGATAGATCTAGTGTATGGGTGGTTGCTGTTCGGCGTGGGCTGATGGGCCTGTTTCCATGCTGTCTCTCTAAACTAAACTAAACTTTCTTAAGAAGATGTTGGTCACCAATAAGGATTTGAAGTTGTTGTGTCATTTTACTGATGTTCAGCTAGGAAAGTAAGAATTTTTTTTTTTTTGTTAAACTGAGCAATACTTTAAATAGATTCATGGTCATATTAAACTTTACTCAATTATCCAAAGATAATTTCTGTTGAACTCCAAAATTATTTAACGTTTTAATAAAAGTTCTGTGCAAGCTAACCGGTTAGATTTTACAGCACCAACTAAAATAATTAGGAGTAAAGTTACTCCAAAACAATAGATTAGGGGGTTTGAAGAAATATTGCTGAATAATCGGTAAAGAAAAATGGCTGAAAATGAACTTATTGGCGTTTCATATTAAGTGAACTTTCACACCAACTTACTTTTTTTTACCATAACGTACTTTGCCACGGGATTAGAAATCGGTTTGATATTTTATGGACTGTTACTTGAGCTGGTGATTTAAACACTGATTGTTGTTTAATCCTGTTCTCTTTATTATAAAATGCTTGAGCAGAAATTAATGTACCTCGAACATACGCTTTAAACGTTTCCCACATAAGAGAAGTAGGTGTGTCAGGGTTGTCATTTACCTCAAAAAATATTTGAATCTGTTTAATAATATATTCCTGGCATGATCTTTCGTTCAAAATTTGTGGGTTAAATCTCCAATATGCTTGTTTCTCGGACATTCCATTTAATTTAATCATGAATGTTACAGGTGCGTGATCTGAGATTATAATGTTATGGTATTTTGAATTATAAATAAATGGGATAAAGGTAGAGTCAACTAAAAAATAATCTATTCTTGAGTATGTTTTGTGTACTGGTGAGTAAAATGAATATTCCCGTCCCGTTGGGTTTTCTATTCTCCAGATATCCTTAATATTAGTGGTATTAATAAATGAATTTAGAAATACACTTGATTGAGATTTTACTTTTTTTTGCCTTGATGATCTGTCTAAGTATGGATCTAATGTACAATTGAAGTCTCCTCCAATTATTAATTTATATTGTGTAAATTCAGGAATTTTATTAAATGTTTTATTAAAAAACTTGGGGTTATCAAAATTAGGCCCATAAACATTAAGAAGAATCACTTTTTCTCCATTTAACTCTCCAACTAATATAATATATCTACCATCAATATCCACTATTGTTGAAGAGTTCTTAAAAGGTATTCCTTTACGAATTAGTATTGCAACTCCTCTGGACTTATGGGAAAAGGAGGAATGATATGATTCAGCGATCCACTTAGCTTTAAGTCTATGTTGAGATTCCTTTTTAAGGTGTGTTTCTTGTAGAAATATTATATCTGTTTTGATTAAATTTAGATGTGCCAAATCGGTTTGATATTTTATGGACTGTTACTTGAGCTGGTGATTTAAACACTGATCACATATGTAATTTTCCAAATTAAATTCTGATTTTGTTTTTACAAAATTGATATTTATGATTTATATTTTGTTTTCCAAAATTATAAAATTAATAAACATAAAAAATAGTCAACAGGGTAAGTAGTTTAGGGCGAATTGGATCATAATTGTTCACTTGCAGTGGTCCTGGTTTGATTTTTGCTGCCTCAGTCCCCTCCAGAGTTTTCAGCAACTATTTTCTTTAAAAAAAATCCTCACAATCTAAGTTTATAAATAAATCTATACATGTTTTACAGTTATTTCAATCACATTGAAATGTTCTAAAAGGACAACCAGCCAGTTTACGAATGCATTTATGTTTATCTCTGCAGATCCACGTGAAAATAGCAAAATGGAGATTCTGTACATCCTTGTTCCGAGCATTGCCATTCCATTGGTCATTGCTTTGCTGTTTTTCCTAATCTGCATGTGCCGAAACAAACACAAGGCATCAACCCCTTCTCCACAGAGGCGGCAACTGATGGCATCTCCCAGCCAGGATGTGGAGATGCCGCTCATTAGTCCTCACAAACAGGTAACTTCTGTACCACAAGTATTTTCTTATCACATGCCAGCATAACTCAGTGGCAATGTCCTCTGTCCTGCAAAGGTTTATACATAATCTACAATGACATTCCAATGCAGTGGTTATCAGAGATATTCACTCTGTGGAGGGAATGTTAAACCAAGAACTTGTTTGCTTGGTTCATTTGTGGAAATGAGCACAAAGATCCAACTAGAAGATAGACACAAAATGCAGGAGTAACTCAACGGGACAGGCAGCATCTCTGGAGGTGCTGCCTATCCCACTGAGTTACTCCAACATTTTGTGTCTACTTCGATTTAAACCAACATCAGCAGTTCTTTCCTACACAAAGATCCAATTGCACTATTCAAAGAAGAGTTTGGAGATTCCCTGGCTAACATTCCCTATTATTTGTCTCATTACTTTCTATGATATGCACTGATGCAGAAAAGCTGCAGCATATGTGTTTAATAGTAACTTGTCTTGAAACAACCAGCTTTGAAATAACTTGGGGGCGAAATTTGTATGGAACTATATTTCAATAAGAACTTCTAAACTCAAGATTTCTGTGCCACTGCGATAATCTAGCTTCTGTGTACCAAGTGAAACCAGCATGTGGAATTAGTGCTTGTTGATGAACAATCAGATTTTGAGGCTGGAATGATGTAGACCAGATCTGCTTGGAAAGAAAAGGGTTCTGGCTGTGACTGGAAATTGTGCACGGGTGATTTGTATTCCATGTGAAAATTTGATGCCATTCACTCAATCTCAATATTCAATCCAGGGGAGATTCCCAGGAAGTTTCTTTCTTTACCTGGTCAATACCCCATTAAGATCAATAAGGTGTTAGTCCATTTTGATGTGCACTTTGCAAACTAAATGGTTCTGTCCTTGAAATTTAGTGTAGTGTCTGTCTCACAAAAAAATGGGACCATGAGAACCTCTAATTGAATGTGACATTCTGATGCGCTTTGGGAACTTAAACGTTTTTCCAAAATGTTTATTTGATCAAGCTATTTTTGATAGGGATAGGGGAACGGGGTACTGATTTTAGTTGATCACCCATGATCATATTGAATGGCGGTGCAGGCTCAAAGGGCCGAATGGCCTACTCCTGCACCTATTTTTCTATGTTTTATGTTTCTATTTTGAAGATCTACTTACAATCTGCATGGTGCTTATAGATTATAATCATATTGCTTTCACCATTTTACATTGGAATCCTGACCAGTTTGATATTAAAATGAAATACATTTTGAAATTGAAGAAACAATATTATAATTGTGCATGGATACACCTTCCTAAGATAACCAATTTGTTTTGGATTGTCTTTTCAGGGGAAATTGAAAGATATTTGCCTATCTGCAGTGCGCTTTATGGAGGAACTTGGGGAGGATCGGTTTGGGAAGGTGTACAAGGGGCATCTGTACAGCACGGGACCGGGTGAACAAGCACAAGTTATAGCTATTAAAACCATAAAGGATAAAATGGAGGTGTCACTCCGGGAAGAGTTCAAACACGAAGCTTTGATGCGATCTCGGTTGCAGCACCCAAACCTCGTCTGTCTGCTGGGCATAGTGACCAAGGAACAGCCCATGAGCATGATCTTCAGCTACCCTTCCCAGAATGATCTTCACGAATTCCTCGTCATGCGATCGCCACACTCCGACGTTGGGAGTAGCGACGACGACAGGACAGTGAAGTCTGCACTGGAGCCCGCGGACTTCCTGCACATTGTGACTCAGATAGCAGCTGGCATGGAATATCTGTACAGCCATCATGTTGTACACAAGGATCTGGCTACTCGCAATATCTTGGTGTGTGATAAACTCCACGTAAAGATATCCGACTTGGGCATTTTCAGAGAGGTTTATTCTGCAGATTACTACAAGCTGATGGGCAATTCACTTCTGCCAATCCGTTGGATGCCGCCTGAAGCTATCATCTATGGCAAATTCTCCGTTGATTCCGACATATGGTCTTTCGGGGTCGTGGCATGGGAAATATTTGGCTATGGCCTGCAACCCTACTGTGGGTATTCCAATCAAGATGTCATAGAAATGATAAGAAACCGCCACGTGCTGACCTGCCCTGATGATTGCCCTGCTTGGGTATACAGTTTGATGCTGGAGTGTTGGAATGAATTTCCATCAAGACGGCCGCGATTTAAAGACATCCATGCACGCCTCCGAGCATGGGAGAATCTATCCAACTATAACAGCTCGGCTCCTGCTTCTGGGGGCAGCAATGCCACACAGACTAGCTCCCTCAGCACAAGTCCAGTCAGTAACGTTAGCAATGCAAGATACGTGGGACCCAAGCAAAAAGCACATTTTCCACCACCTCAGTTCATACCAGTAAAAGGACAGATGCGGCCAATGGTCCCACCGCCCCAACTGTACATTCCAGTCAATGGCTACCAGCCAATGCCAGCCTATGGCGCATATTTGCCAAATTTCTATCCAATGCAAATCCAGATGCAGATGCCTCAACAGTTGCCCCCACAGATGATGCCAAAAACGGGTTCCCATAACAGTGGAAGTGGATCTACAAGCACGGGCTATGTCACAACAGCACCCTCGAATGCTTCCGGTACAGAGCGCATTGCTCTGATCCCAGACCAGTCAAACGGGACAGAGGATGAGCCTAATGAGCCCACTGTTGCAGATGAGGTACCTGCACCCGAGAATCTCCAAGAAGACGAAATGTTGGTGCCGGAAACGGAATTACTTGGCGATGCTGACCCACCACAAATTGCTGATGTAGAAATGGACACAGAAGCATGAACCATTTTGGTCGCCAAAGCAAGAAGGGTCTCAGCCTGAAATGTCACCTATCCATTCTCTTCGCAGATGCTGCCTTACCCACTGAGTTACTCTGGCACATTGTGTTTTGCTCAAGATTGCAGCATCTGCAGTTCCTCGTGTTTCCTAGGCCATACCCATTACCAACATAATAGTAAGATAAAAAGAAATGTGAAACAGCAGTGTTAAATCTTTTTTTTTTAACTTTCCTTTAACAAGAATATTTCTGTTCATTATTGACAATGGTTTAATTAATCTGTGGCCTATCTATTTGTTTTATGCTGCCCTCAAAGTTGTTATTGGTAGTAAGAAAGCCCCAATCCTTGCAATTTCTATTCACTAATTTAACATTTAGCATTCAGTTTAACATGTGCAGACAGCAGTGGTGGGCAATAACGCGGACTTGAACGATGTGTTCTGAAGGTTTGCATCTCGACTGAATAGGCAGTTTTGATTTTCTACTGTTGCTATGCAACTTTACACTGTCAAGCAATATCTTGTATTTATAAAATAGTATCCTAGATGCTGAGACTTTCAACTGCAATGAAACATGCTTTATGAAGTAAAACATGCCACATGGGGAAAGGTTACCAACAAAAAATCTCCAATTCTAAGGGGAGGTATTTTTGTTTTATGTATTTGTACATGTGGATGATAGTTCCTCCATTGTCTTGTTATGAACATTTTAGTAGAATGGTGATAAGGAAAGACATGTGGATATTTTGACAGTATTGTGAATCGCAACCCATGTCTCGGGCTCCTGATAACAATCAGCTGACTGAAGTAAAAAAGGCTGCATGCAAATAACTGTAAGGCATTTACATGGGCAGAAAATAAAAATGAAATAAGATTCTGAAATATCTTACCATTTCATAAAAAAAAGGACTGGTATGTAGCTAGCTACTGTGGCATTTGGCAGAGGAGAGCTGCTCTGCTTTATAGTAACGCTAAGAAGGAAAAAGCTATGTTCCAAAGCAAACAACACCTCGCTGTATTGTATGAACCGATAAATGATGGTTTAACTACCAAAATCTATTTTACAAGTATAATGTCAAGTAATTGATTACAGATTTCCACTTTTTAACATTAAGTAAAACATTCTTTGTGAATACAAAAAATAGATATTCACTTTTAAAAGTCCTATAATTTGACTTAAAATGTCAATCTTTTATGTTTTGCAAACTCTTTATACTATGGAATCCAATCTTTCCTTTATTACTCTTTGAAAGGAATTGTGCTGTACAGAAGATGGACTTGCATTCTTACAGACATCAAGCCATTAATTGTAATTTATATTTCATGATATTTGATACATTTTTTGACGTATACATGATAATGCAACAAAAGTTTGATTTTATAATTTAACTGTAAACTTGCTAAGTAAATACCTATTTCATTGGATTTGATTTGCCCTTTATTGTGTGGTCTTTTAAATATCCTGTTTAGTTTATAAGGAGGTTCTCGCTAAGCACATCAAGAGATTTGTATTACTGTAATGAGCACACTGTTTATATATTTTGTAAACCAAGCGGCATAGCATTTCAAATAAAGTGATTAAATACCAGGCATATGAGTGTTCTTACCGTAGGTAGCGTTTTCAATGATAAGTCACATTAGATATGTGACAACTCCATTTCAAAACTAGATTGCATTAATTCAAATTGAGCGAGCATCTGGCTGCTTAATGTTCCAAGATAAAGGAGCATCGGGTGAGACGGCGGTAGGGGTAAAAGAGGAGGGGGGAGTTTCTTTACTAATTAAGGAGAACATTACATAGTAGTCCAAGATGACATTACAATTGGATGGCTTATCCAGTGAGGCTCTCTGGGTGGAGATGAGAAATAAAAAGGGGATGATTACCGTGTTGGGATTGCATATGTACTGTCTCAGACAATATGTACAGGGCCCTACAAGGGTGTGGGCAAAGATTGATC